>NC_056746.1:1022598588-1022626088 GCF_019279795.1 Protopterus annectens | reverse complement strand
TTTGTTTATTGGTTTTATACTATTATTGAAAGACTTTCTGTGACTATTTCAGAAAACAGGCTGCATTTAGTACTTTACCATGCATGTCTAACTGAGAGACATTAATTGCTACCTAGAATTGATTATAGTGTGAAAGCCTAAGTGTTTTTTGCAGCATGCAACATCCCAGGTTAAATTGCTCTACTTAGAAAAATCTAGGTTAAACTGCTCTACTTTCTAACAGGTACTTGCTCATTTAATACTCGCAAATTGTTTGCTATCTTGTACATTCCACACACACACTGAAGTCCTTACAGAGATGTTTCTTAATTGTTTGCCAAAGGACATCCGGGAATAGTGGTAAAGGTAGTGATATATTTTTATATATTTTCTTAACCTCTACACCTGTCTCCAATATTAAGCACAAATTAAGTTTATTTTTTCTCTCTTTCTCTGCTAATTTTGTCTTACACTGACTATCTCCTTCTTTTTCAGCTGTAGACAATAAAGCTAAATATTTATATAGTGCATCACCATCCACCTTCCTGAAAACTTTGCCAATATATTCAGTGAGACCAGACATCAACAACCAAGAAATCCTCCATGGAACAGAACAATTAAAGTATGGTTAATGTTCAACTCATAATCATAAGCTACTGATGTACCTTCTATTTAATGTATCTAGCTATCTTATATACACTATCACAGGGCTCCAGCCCCTTCCACTAAAAAGTAAAGCAATATAAGTTCTCTTCCACCTAATAGTTACTTAGCTATCAATAGCATATCCTTCAAATAATCATTAGGGAAAAGTGTTGCTTAACCACCCTTTTTCTAACAGTAACATCTTGTACTAGGTGTAAAGTCTAAAAAAAATTAAATTGTGTTACAGTTCCTAAAAAAATGTGTACAAGTCTCTTAACTAAAATCAAGCTTAGTAAGACAGTTTACCTCAGTGCATTGGCTGACATAGTACTGGCCAGTGCTATTTTCTTTCCCATCAGAAACACTGGCATAAAATATGCTGTGTTTGTGGTAGATTAATCTCTGTTATATTGAATTAATAAGCTCAGCTTTTTTTCTAAATGCAGATCCACTAATTGTTTCTCTTTGCAATACAGTAGTCTGTGTGTGGGCCCTGCTCTGTTCCACCTTCTTTCTGCTCAGGCTTCACTACTCTCCACTACCCTACCTACAATTTCTACCCACCCCCACTACACCTACATTTATACTTCCCAACCCATGTCCACCTCTTACACTTAACCAATTACAACCCTTACTAACACCTCCACATCCTCCATCACTATTAAGACTACTAGCCTGCCTAATACTGTTGCAACCTTCAATAATACACCCTAAACATATACTACACATTAACATAGCAATCATTCTCTGCAACAGACACTACTCTCACTGTCACTCTTCTTATGTGCATTAAGAAAACATTGAGGCTAGGGTGTTCATTTAAATAGTTTATTGTATACGAATACATCAGGATGGATAGCAGGAACATTAAACTTAAATGAGCCATCTAAATGAGTACATGCTTGCATGATCTCACTTTGGGTACTCACTCAAAATGGCACTGCTGCTTGCGTGTGTTCAATACTTATATGCACGTGCTGACACACTGCAAAGCTTCTTAAAGGTATTTCACACACACACACACACACACACACACACTCTGATCTACATCCTCCCTTTTTATTGAGCTATCTTATATAATCAACATTTCAATAGGCATGCAATTATACAGACACTAATAAAGAAAACCAACAGTCATGTCCAGGTTGCTGTGTATCTGGAAGTAGGATTTGAGATACGACCTGATCTCATGACATAATAATTAGGACTGGGTTCAGCAACAGGGACAGTCACTGGGGAATGTTCTGCTTGAGGAGTCTCAGGGATTTTCTCAGGAATGGGAATTGCTGATGGAATGTCCTCTGGAACAGGAACATTGAACAAATCTAAGAACTACAATCTTTGTCACAGGCAAGATGCTGTAACACTGGTTCAGACACTGGTAACAAAAGCTTCTGATATTTTATTCTGAATTCCATTTCTTGTGACTCCACAATGTACAATCTTGGATCTTGACACAAACTTTTCACAAATCTGATGTGATCAAAACCCTTTGACATCTGCATCCTCACTATCTACCCTTTTTTCAATGAACTGAGTGGTTTGCTGGTTTTGTCATAGTAAGACTTCTAAGACAAACACTTTTTCAACATATGGACTTTTACTGATTTGTTGTTCTTAGCAAGTTTCTGGGCAGGTAAACCAAGATGTTTATCATGAGGAATGTTTCTGAGATTTAACAAGTTTAGAAAAATATTGGCATTGTCACATCTGGATTTCTCTAACAGCTGTTTTGCACTTTGAACTGCACGTTCAACCAAGCTGTTTGACTAAGGGTATTCAGGACTACTCATAATATGAACAAAGTTCCACTTTTCTGCAAATTTATTGAACAGTTGACTACTAGACTGTGTGCCATTGTCAAAAATAACTCTGTAATGACTACCATGGACAGAAAAATGTCACTTCATCTTAATAATGACAGTACTGGAAATTAGGATGGGAAGTAGGTCAATCTTGAACCAATTTGAATAAGAGTCTACTAACACCAAATTATGTTGACCACTCCATTCAAAGATATCTGTGGCTACTGTTGAGCAAGGTAGATCAGGAATATGGTTTAACTGAAGTGGTTCTTTTTGTTGATGTGGCTTTATAATGTTACATACTGAACAAGAAGAAAGTACTTTTTCAATATCTCTTGACATAGAACACCAACATAGTAGACCTCCTTGCCCTTTGTTTGGTAGAATCAGTTCCTGGGTGGCCAAAATGCAAGACCTTAAAATACTCTTGTTGCAAGGATTTAAAAAAATTACTTTAGGACCTTTTGTGATGATACCATTGTCTGACAAAATCTCATCTTTGTTTGGAAAATAAGGTTACACTTCTACTGGTAAACAAGATTGCTTTGAAGGCCATCCTCACCTGATAAGGAGGTTTAGCTTCTGGATAATTGGATCTGAAGCTGTATGAGTTCTGAGCTCATCAAGATGTGTGGAAGAAACATTTCTCACTTCCATGATCTCAAAATCAAGCCGTTCATTGTTATGCTGTTCTGTGTTTTTTTTCCTGGGTGATTTGGACATGTAGCAACAAGATAAAGAGATTAGCCTTTTGTATAAACAAGACTGAAATGATAGTTTTTGCAATCTCAACATCATACGTTGCAACCTGGCTGTAGCTGTATGCATAGGCTTTCTCAAACCAGTGACTAGAGGTTGGTAATCAGTTTCGATCTGGATAGGCCAACCATAAATATAACCATGGAACTTCGAACATTCAAATACAATTGCCAAAAGCTCTTCCACAATCTGGACATACTGCATCTCGGTTTGGGTACGATTTCTCAAAACATAGGCTACTGGTCTACCTTCTTGAAGAATAACTGCACCTAGACTAAACTCAGAAGCATCACAGGTAAGAGCAACTGGTTTGTGAGCATCACAGTTGCTGAAAGTTGGTGGACAAGTAATTTTCTGTTTCAGAACATCAAATGCTCTTTGCATGTCTGCTCTCTGACTGGTGCTGTATGTTGGCTTAAATCTGGAATGAACTTGCCTAGATAGTTGACCATGCCAAGAAAACATTGTAGGGCTTGGACATTGTCTGGAGTTGGCATCTTGAAAATATCTGTTTACTTGGAAGGATCTGGTCCTAAGCCAGAACTGGTAAACAAATGACCAACATAAGTAACTTCTCGTAGCCTAAGTTTGTACTTCTGAGGATTCAGCTTAAGATTCACTTTGAGTGTTCTTTCTGGAACTTTCTTGAGGTTTCTGTCATGTTCGACTTCACCATTGCCTCCAACTAGAATATCATCTACTATAATAGCACATGGATAGAAAGAAAAGATTTGCTCCATCAAATGCTGAAAAACTTCACTGGCAGAATTTATTTCAAATAGCATTCTCAGAAATCTGTATCTTCCAAATGGTGTACCAAATGTGGTTGACAATGAAGAGTTTTGGTCAAGCAAAATTTGCCAAAATGAACTCTTTACATCTAAGACAGAAACACAGTGATGTTTGGCATGAGGGTAACACCTCATTGACTATGCACATTGGATGATGAGGTCTTTTTAATGCTTTGCTCAAATCTCTTGTCTCAATACATATTGTGATGTCATCTGAGCTTTTATTATGAGCTACTACCATGGGATATATCCATTCAGCACATTCTTCTGCTGGACAAATTATTCCTATCTGCACCATTTTGCCTAGCTCAGCTTTGACTCTCCTCTGTATAGCTACTGGAACTTTATGTGCTGGTATGTCAACTGGGCTGACCTCTGGGTTTAAATTTATAGATTACACAAATGGCAGTTTTCCTAGTTTGTCTGCAAAACTATCAGCATACTCAGAAAAAATAGTTTGGGTAAAATTTGAGCTGTTGTCATGTAGGTTTACATATTGAACATCTTTATTAAATGATAGCAGTCCCATTTTCAAATGGTCTCTGAGGCTCAATAATGACTGCATGTGTCTCTTGACTTCAAAAAATATAAGTAACAAACTTCACATACTTTGTCAAATTAAGTTGTTCTGCAGCTTTTCCTTTAGCAAATGTTTCTGCTGACATAACATTGCACTTTGAGCCAGTATCTACTTTGAGCTCAACGGGACTCCCATTAATCTAAACTGTACAAAAGATTTCATTCTTTGCCCACAAATGTACTGCACTGACTGTTTCACGAAGCACAGGCACACCATCAACATAAAAAGTAGAGTTGCAGCTTTCTAACTGATCAACTTGCCTCTTGGAATGCCCTCTTTTAATAAAAGAATACACCTTATTTGATTTACAAAAATTTTGAAATTATTCCACTTATTGGAAGAATGAGACTGCTGACCAAAAGCTAAATACTTTTCTCTTTTGGATTCATGATTTCCACCACAATTGCGACAGTTGACTATAAAGCTGGGTGGGGACACATATTTTGATTTTGCTGACTCACCCTTATGCTTCACTGAGCATGCCCTGGAGTTTGTTGGAAGGACTTGCCTTTCTTTCCATGCAGGAACAGTGTAGGAGCTCCTGCATGGAAAATGGCCACCAAGTGATTCAGGATAGTGACGTTTTCACATGCATGAGCGGACCTGCACTGTTCCAGCATGGAAAACTGGCAAATATGCAAATCACCTCATTTGCTGGTGAAAACCATGCAAATGAGGTGATTTAGTGATTCACCATGCTGCCAGGTCTCCATGCTAGAACAGTGTTAGTGCAGAAATGTATTCAGAAAATGAGTACATTTCAGCAACTGACAAAACGGAGGCATGACAGCTCGTGAAAATCATGTATTATATACATTAGACATGCCAATGAACAAATTTAAGGCCATTTGCATTAATTATTATGAAAATTAAACTTTTTTTTGGCTGATTTTGGCCGTTTAAGCATAGGGCAGTGATGCGCAAATGGGATTGTGCCAAAATAAAAAAATAAATGGGAAAACTCAATTTTAAGTTAAATCTGCATTTTGCCATTATAGTCAAAGGCATGCAGAATGTAAACAATACCAGGGAGCACTGGTTGTCAAAGGAAAAGGGTCTGTGTTAGTGCAGTAACTAATGACCTACACACTGGAGTATGCAAATAAGGGGAGTTATACTGAATCACATATTTCTTCAAAGTGTCATCTTGTACCTAACCATGTAGGTGCAGCAATACAACAGTGCAAGTCTAAGAACTAAATGACTTCATAAGGGGGTGTGTCATGACTGCTGTAAGATCACTGGAGCTCTGTGGCCCATGTTTGCCCTTAGTTAAGCACAGCTAAGGAAGGGTGTGTGTCAGATGTGCCTCAGCACTGTGTACAAAGCCTAAATGGGTGTGCATGCCACGCACTGGGTTTTGAACATAAACAAACAAACAAAAAAAAAAGAAAATGGCAGCACTATTTACATTTTAGCACTGGGTATGCACAGCACACCCTGGGGCTTAAATAGGGAGGAAATGAGAAGGGGAAACAGCAGTAAGAAGGCAATCAAGAAGAACTAGCATTGCTGGCAGGTGGAATGTAATAGAATCAGCCAATTACACATGCAGCAGCCCAGCGCACTATTATAAACTATGCAAACACCTTTCAGACTGTTTTTTCCCACAAACTCTACACCACCGGTGTACACAGATGGAAGATTTTTAACTGGCAAAAATAACTAAATATGTTAGAGGCTGCTGCTGCTTTACTCTATCAACATGTGCTAAAGACTGAGAGGGGTGAGGAGGAGAATGCTGATAACTGACCCACAGTGAGGAGGAGGAGAAGAGTGTACAGACCCAGGGTAATCTATCAGGGCCTACATGAGTTGGAGATAGTAGAGGACTATAGGGTGGGCAGGGACAATCTACAACAAATCATTGAGCTGTGCCGGCCATGCCTTACACACAGAACTAATAGAGGGGAAGCCATTCCAGTGGATACCATGGTATGTGTAGGCTTAAGAATACTAGCCACAGCTACCTTCCAAATACCAACTGGGGATATCATGGGGGTCTCATAGACATCAGCATTTAGGGTACTCCACCAGTTCCTGGTTGCCATGAATCCACATGCCAATGAGCACATATATTTCCCCAACACCTGTGAGGCATTGACCAGAAGTATTTATCTCTTCCACCATATAGCAGAATACCCTCAGGTAGTTGGTGCTATAGACTGCACATACATCCACATCATAGGACCACCCAGAGAGTGGGGTAGGCTCTACATAAACAGCAAGGGCTTTCCCTCCATCAACTGCCAGGTCATGTGTAATGCCCAGAGCATTATCATGAATGTGTGTGTTGGCAGCCCTGGAAGCTATCATGACTCCCACATCAGGCATTGCTCATAGGTGTATCAGGGGTTTGCCAGGGAGGATTTCCCATATGGCCATCTAGTGGGTGATGCTGGCTATGCACTGGAGCCATGGCTGATGACAAACATCAGAAATGCACAAACACCTGAACAAGAAGACCATAATGAGGCACACGCACAAACCAGGATCATTGTAGAGCATATGTTTGGGATGCTGAAGTCATGGTCCCACTGCTTTGACATATCCGGTGGAGCCTTGCAATACTCTCCAGCTACATGTACACAAATGTTCATAGTATGTGCCATGCTACACAATATGATCCTGTGGAAACAGCTGCAGCAGAAACAGCACAGGGCAGGGCCACACAGCCCCTAACCATTGCCAAGGCCAGCATAGGCACAGTGGGACTCAGAGGAGTAACTTCCTGAACCTGCCCTTGTAGGCAGAAGGAGGGATGCCCAGTATGCCTAGGCCTTGGCAAAGAGGCAATGCATTGCACACACACTGACACTGTAGGAACCCAGGGACTGATACCACTCTCTGACTCGCACATACAGTAAAAGGGATGCCAAACATGACACTAACTTTGCTTTACCGTGTATAGGGAGTGTACTATGTGCATCTATCATACTCAACCCTCTAGCACCATCTTCAATATTGGCCCAGCAACAAGGTAAGTCACCCTTCCTATCAATTACTGAATGGAGTAGTATGTTATGATAGTTGTATGTATGGTATGGATGCAAGCATGCAAGGGAATTGGGTGGCTGAATGGGATAGCAGCAGACAGCTGACAGCTATATGAGTCAGCAGGAAATCGATAACAAATATTGGTGTCAACATACTAGGCAGTACTACACAAGGTGACAACCCCCACCACAGTACATGTGACGGCCCAAATAACTATGTGTGTCAATAGGTCACACACATGAATGTCACTGAGGGTCACATACCCACCACCAGCCTTATCCAGCAGGACAGGTGTAGATGACCATAAAGAAAGGCAGAGCTAAGGCCCCCAAATGATGGCAATGGTGAACAGCCCCCTACAGGCCAACACAGACATACCACAGCAGGTCTTGGCAGTTGCATGTTAGTTCTGAAGGGTACGGAGACTGAAACTGAAATCAATGACATTAAAATGTAACATATGTACTCTCCTGATATGCCTCTTTTCTGCATGATAGGTCACAATACAATATGAAATGGAAGCCAACAGAGTAACCGAAATACCAATGCCGTCATTACAGATGTTTAAAGTCTACAGGTGTGCACCCCCCCCCCACAATCCCATGTAGAAATGCAGTAACATGTAAGTTTGAGGAGTAATATCACTGGAGCACAGATTGCAGAGCTGTCCCAATCTACATTGTTGCATGTGTACAATATGCAGGAGTCAGTGTGGTAAGTTTATTGCATGCTTCATATTGCCTGGAAGTGGTCAGCATGTGGGCCTGGATGGTTGTGTCATAGTTGCCTAGTTACAGTACAGTGGTCAACAGGGCCATGTTCCAACAGATACAGTGCCAACCACAATGCTTCTTAGCTACACCCATGTTAGCAGTTGTACATACTCACTGTCCAGATGTCAATATCTGTCACTGTTGGAAAGCTGGATTCACCATGAATGGGGGCCCATACATAGAAACAGTACACAGGTGGAAGTAACCTACACAGAGTGCATAGAAAATAACTGTCAACTGCACTCATCTTTGGAATTATACACAGAGGTTAGCCTCACATTAGTTGTCCCTCTAGTATGGAATACTGGTAATCTGGCCAATCACTGGCAGACCACAAAAGGCACAGTTATAAAGTAATGACAGGCTGTCCATGTCCACAAACAAGCCAACATAAAGGGAGTGTTCCAGTTATATCTGTGAGTCAGGTACCAGTAGCTTCCATATCACAAATGCACCCAGCTCACCCCACCATCAGCCATATAAACCACAATGTGAATGTAAACTGGCCAGTTATATGAGTCCTGCCTCTGGATAACCTGGGTGTATCTGTACAGCTAAGAAGGATATGGTCATTTTGTTAAGTTGAGGAAAAGCACAAGAAGGGGATACCCAGCCAGCATACTACCAAGGTGCTAGACCATTTACACAGAACCAGCAGTCTATTGTCAGTAGCTACCCCTCCACAATGGCAAGAATGTGGCAGAATGTGTAGTATATGCCTCAGAATATTGGTCTCAGCTTTATTCATCTTGTATTTCCCTGGTAAATAACTTTGAGCAAAGAATGATATATGTCAGCACTTCATGACATGATACATCACACAATGTAAAACAGTACATATGTCAGAATATCTATGCTACAACCAATCATGTTACACAAGCAGCACAGACAGCAATAGTTATAGTATCCCTCATATGTCATGCCCATTGTATCGTCATATTGGCAACCTATCTATAGATAACCTGCAGAAAGAGGTTGCTAGGTGTAGCTGTAGCACACAAAACCCTAAACTGGAGTCCAACTCTCTCTGGAATTGATGCACACACTCCATATAGAAGGTCATACTGGGCATGCTCCTACACTTAGAGAAATGAAGCCCATGTCTGACAACACACTGAACTACAGATAACTGTTATTCACAGATGTCTGTGCACAAACACCAAATTGTAAACCATTGATACTTCACACACACACACACACACACACACACACACACACACACACACACACACACACACACACACACACACACACACACACACACACACACACACACACACACACACACACACACACACACATGATGGATAGGAATACTCACACATATCTAAGGCCAACATAATATAAAATGTCAAACATACACACTCAGAGACATTGGGAAGAGAGAGACAGTGACAGAGATAATCCCATTATGAGGCCTTTCCCACCCAGTACACATCCCATTGGCCTATATCACATGATGTGCTGATGTCATTCACTGTAGAAATTCCTTTGGTTAGCCCTTAGGCTTATAGCCTCAGTGGAGCTTGTGATAACTGTGTAACACTATAGTACAAATAAGTATCCATGTAGCAGTTGTAATTTCAGTCCTGTCAAATGTAAAGTTGTTTGTGAGTGTGTGTGTGTTTCTAGATTAATGTGTTTGAGGCCATTCACACTCATTACACTTTCCATTGCTCTACTTTAGCACTCCTGCTGATGTCAGTAACCATGAAATAACCCTTTGGGGAGCTTCCAGTCCTATAAGTTCAGTAGTGCTTACAATAAATGTGTAATACTATAGTGTAGCAAACTAGTTAGGTAGGAGTTTTAATCCTTGTCCTGGGAACTGTAAAAATGTGTGAGAGAGTTTGTGTGTCTTTGTAGAGACCTGACTTTGTGGTCATTGACATTCACTACACTTCCCTTACCCCCTCCTTTAGCACTGCTGCTGATGTCACGCACCTTCAAAGATACCTTTGATTGCTGTCCAACATATATGCTCTGTGGTGCTTGTGACAACTGTGTAATACTATAGTGTAGCAAACTAACTAGATAGGAGTTCTAATCCCTGTCCTGGCAACTGTGACAATGTGTGTGTTTGTGTGACAGAGAGTGTGTGTGTCTTTGTAGAGACCTGACTTTGTGGCCATTCACACTCACTACACTTCCCTTACCCCTCTTGTAGCACTGCTGCTGATGCCACTCACCTTAGAGGTATGTTTGGACACTGTTCTACCTATAAGCTTTGTGGCTTGTGTGATAAATAACAATTTAGTAGGAATGACTACATAGGTAGGGGTTTGAATCTCATTCCTGGCATGTATTTGTGTGTGTGTGTGTGTGTGTGCGTGTGTGCGTGTGTGTGTGTGTGTGTGTGTGTGTGTGTGTGTGTGTGTGTGTGTGTGTGTTTGTACCTTAAAGATTTTGGCCCCATTTACACCCAGTACATTTCTCAGTGCCTGACTTTAGCAGTCCTGCAGATATCATTCACCTTAGAAGTACCTGTTGGCAACTCTAAACCATGTAAGGTCAGTGGTGCTTGTGGTAAATGTGTAACATAAAGGTCTGAAAACATAGTTAGATAGAGGTTCAAACCTCACTCCTGGAAAATGTGTATGTAGGGTAAAATATTTTATGAAATCTTTCACCCACTACATCACCCAATGCCAGCATTTACAAGGGCTAGTAATGTTCCTTACCTTAGATGCACCTTGGGACAGCATCCATCCTATAAGGTTTGTGGCGTGTGTGATAAATGCGTAGCATTGTAGTAGCAATACATAGATATATAGTGGTTCAAAGCTCAGTACTGGCTTGTGTGTGTGTGTGTGCCTGTCTATAGTCAGTATTCTGTGTGGGTGTCGGTATGATTGTGTAATAACAGGATCCATTGGGGATGGGTTTTGCTAAATTATTATATTGAGGACCTAGTATATGTTAAAACTAAAACCAAAATCCAAGGCAGGTACCAAAATAGCCAATAAACGAAAAAAAAAAAAAAAAAATTTTTTTAAGCTGGTTGGTTGGTTTTTTTTCCGTTTATTGACCTAGTATATGTCCCAATGTCCACATTACAAGGCCAACACTTGTCAAACACCATAGAGGTTGATGTAGACACTCCACAGCTCAAAATGTGTAGTGCCAGGTGCAATGACTATGTGACAGTATGGATTAGTTAACAATATAGGCAACCCTACTAATACTCAGAGACCACTCTCCACCCAGGAATCATACACAAAACACACTTGGCTAGGCAGTAACCACTATATCAGTAGTTCTCCTGTAAATTGCCTCACAGATAGTACACACAGTGTGATTGCAGTGGACTCCATGTCAAACCAATGACCACACATGACTGGTGTTACACAGGGTACAGACCCATGTTCTCTCATGTTTGGGATCTACCCTTCTGAGGTGCAGGAGAACACAAAGGCACCCTGGCTGATAATGTTTGCATACAACAGTAAGATGGGTGGCAGCATTCCTAATCCATGTGATGTTGACATAACTCCCAAAGGCCACTTGACACCTATGACTGTTGTCAAAACCATGAACATTACCTCAATGCCAAGTGATGTGCCACCATTACCTTTGAGAACATCATGGCTCACAAGATGTAAAACACTGGTGTTAGCCCTCTGAACAGTGATGTTATTATAACAGAATGGGGAACACAGGTTGACAGTCAGCTGCCTGTTGACCAGAACAGTGCCACTGACATCAGAAAGTACTTTAATGTGTTACATCTCCTGACTTCTTGTTATCCAGCAAGTAAAAGGACACACCACCCTGTTCCATCCCTTCAGTAGCCCAATCAATGTGTACGGTGACCCTTTTGCCATGTTCACCACTGGACACCTGCAGCAACTGTAGAGTTTGCAAATGTACCCCACAAAGAGAATACCATGCCTTATACACATGCACTATATGGACAGATTCTAATAACTCAAATGAATCCCCGATTCATACTGTCTATGTAGATGCAATAACTACCTCAGTTACACAGCCATGTCTCACTAAACTAGGTCAGGAATGCTACTTCTGAAGATACCAATCTGTCCACACAACATGCCCCAGAGACCACTAGCACACTTCCACCCTTCAAAGAACATGCATGTGGGACATGTGCACAACCCAGACACTGTCCATGTTATGGAATACAAATCACATACATGTGAAGCAGTGCACATCACTGGCCAGCCACAATAGAAATCTGGATGAGTGGATGGGGAATACAGTACCCACCCCTGAGGACCACTCCAGTGACTATACTCCTGAGCCACACTGGGGACTATTATCATATGGCCTGAGCCAGGCTATTCCCTTGGGCTAGCCTTGTAGATCCTTCAGGCCCATTCACTTACTACACACCTATGAAGCAATTAACTTATGGATCTCAGTACTGGCAAATGTGTGTGTGTGTGTGTGTGTGTGTGTGTGTGTGTGTGTGTGTGTGTGTGTGTGTGTGTGTGTGTGTGTGTGTGTGTGTGTGTGTGTGTGTGTATGTGTGAATAGTAATCTCAGTGTGTTTGGTTGATGAACATCCTCTGTGTTTGTGGTTATTAGCAATCAGAGGTGTATCCAAACCACAACATGTATATTCTTCACTCTGCAACAGATTTTGTAAATCAACATATAACTATGTACAACCCTCAGCCCTATAATCTGTGAGGCATATGCAATCACTGTGTTACAGACTGGTGAATTCCATGGAGATACAGCTGTTCCCTGCTTAATACATGGTGGATATGTTACCTCACTGCCATACCCTTTGGTCTTGCTGCAGGGCCACATCCTGGTGACACACAGATGCCTAGAACAGAAACAGGATACAGCATGTGGGAACACATTCACGCAACACTTCACTTGGGGGGGAGGGGTAAATCTGGCACTGAATGTGTTGCCAAGACTGTGGCCAATATATGTGGTCTCAGGATAGGTATCAGCATTGTGCCGTAACTCACAGCACTTGTGTTTAATGCTGTGGAGGTTGTTAATGTAACTATCAAAGGCTGTTGTGATTGTTGTCAGTGCCTGCTGCAAGTCTGCCATCATACATGCCTGTAGGGGATTCCAAGAGGGATCCAAAGTTGTGTTTGAGGCTAGTAAAGGAGTTCAACAGTCATGGGACACCACCTTTCTCTGCAACAGTGTCCTCCTTCTTATGTACACTTTAGTAATGGCAGGGGTCCATCACACTGTCTCCCATTGTTTGGAGGACAGTGTCTGGGTTTTGTTGGCTCAGGCTAGTATCATGCATTCATGTACCTGTTAGTACAGTGCATATGTGTATGATTCCACAGTCATGTAGCTATTTCCCATAGCCATAGGTGTAGTGAATTCATCCAGCCCTGTTTTCATGGCTACAAAGTCAGCTTTGGAGAAGGTGGTTACCTTTGTGGGGGGTGTGGCTGACATGTTGAGTTCCATGTTAATTACAGCCTGTGTGGATCTCACCATACAAGGACTGACAACTGTGGATGACCAACAGTCCCATATTTAAGTAGTCAACACGAGTCAAGGTTGTTGCATCCCCTACCGAGGGTCAGTATGAGCTGGTCTAGGGCACTGGAAATTATGAATCCCAGAAGTGTTGGGCCACTGTACTTGGCTTCTTTCCTCAAGTGATGGAGGGGTACTTGAAGTCTCATACTATGTCAGTGTTGCGTTGGACCATCATAGATGGCAGGGTGTGGAGGAATGTGTATTGACAGTCTAGGACCATAGATGTGGACCCATAGCAGGCTATAGTCTGGATTGCAGTATTACCCCAAGGCAGTTGTACTGGAAGTATCTCTAATGCATTATGCTGGAATACTAGTCTGGAGTTGTTCCTAGCCATAATGAATATAAAGACAACACCACCTGTGGAGGTGTAGTGTGGTCCATGTCTGGGGGGCTGACAGCTGTGGAATGCATCATAGCCTGATACTGCAGGGTGCTGTCTGCTGTTGTGAACCACCTCTCTATTACAGCAGATGTGTCCTCCACTCTGAGTGCTTTGAGAGACTGCATCCTGACAGTTAGATGTCTACTGTTGAGCAGCATGACCCTCAGATTGCATACATGTCTAGCTGTTATGGTTGTAATTACATTAGGAATACTGCCTAATAGGGCATCATAGGGGTGGCAAGACACTTAGCCAGTACCTGGAAACCCAGTGCTGACAGATGTAGGACATCTGTGGCAAGTCATTGGGTTCTGTTAATTATGTCATCCCAAGCAGAAAGATACTGGATCCCCCAAGAATGACACAAAACATGTAAGCCAATGTTGCAGTCAATCATCTGTTGATAGTACCACAGCATCATTCTGAGTGATGGCGGTACACTGCTCAGGGCTACTGCCACACCTGCTTGGACCACACAATCAGAGAGTGCAACCATGTCTCTTGTCATGTAGTCCAGGGAGGTGTGTCCCAACTCATTCACACTCACATGGATACAAAGTGATACCCATAGTTGTTGTGGAGTGCCATGGCTTGCTGTGTCATGTGTTGGATGCTGGCATGTGATATTTATTTGGCTACCTGCTCCATATTCAACTTAGTGAGTGGGATATGTGTGTGCCTCACTACTGAGTTATATATGATCACTGTAATGTGCAAGGTGGTTAGCCTTAGGAACTTAGGTTGAGGGCACACTGTGTAGGTTAAATATGTGTCCCTCGGCATGTGCCATGTCTTGGTGTCTAAGTGGGTGTCTGTCTTGCTGGCCTGTGCAGTTTGGGTAAATGTCCATTGAGTGTTTCTGTGAAGATTGGTATGTGGCTTTTCACTGTATGTCATGGCTGTCAAATTGGGTGTCATGGTGAGCTATGTGTTCCACATGGTGTGGTGCAGGTATTGATTTTATCCCCTTGACCTGATAGTCCAGTCTTTGCTGGAGAGTGCATATGTCCACATTGGGAGATATATGGGTAATTCTCACAGGTCTGAGTGTTTGAAGTTTAGAGGGGAGAGTTGTCTGTGTATATAAGACAGTTGCAACAGTGCCTCAGAATGGACAGGTGCACCAGGTTAATGGGTGAAAGAACAGAAAACTGCCCTTCATTGATGCCAGGAGGGATGGACATAACTAGCAAGTACTGGGGCTACGTCTGTGATGAACGAGTGCTACTCATGGCTAAAAGGTGCACCACACTTCTTGATACAATAACCTGGTGAAGTGCCATGCCATAATGGTATTTGAAGTGCAAAACAGAAAGATCTAGCATGATGTAAGGGTGGAACAGAAGGCAGACTTTCTGCCACCTGTAATACTTTACCACAGTTGTGCAGTTATCAGCAGCTTTGGCCATGTGAATGTTCAGTAAACTCTGTAGCATGTGCAGTAACTGTTTAACACTATAGTAGACATAACTAGATAGGCAGGAGTTCTAACCCCAATACTGGCAATTGTGTGTGTGTGTATGCTTGTGTGTGTGAGAATCATGTACTGTGTGCCTTATACCATTTATGACTTGTGTACTACCCTTCACACTTCTCCTCACCCCAATCTAGTAGTCCTGTTGATGTCATCCACCTTAGAAGTACCTTTGAACTAAGGGGAAATGTATAAGAAGCTCTGTGATGCATCCGATAATTGCGTAGCACTATCATAATAATATCATAATAATAACTAGATAGGCAGGAGTTCTTATCACCCTACTGGCAACTGTGTGGATTTGTGTGTGTGTGTTGGTATGACAATTATGTTGTGTGTGGGTTACACCATTTTTGACTTGTGTACTACTCTTTACACTTCCCATCACTCCAGTTTAGTAGTCTTGTTGATGTCATCCACCTTAAAAGTACCTTTGGACTATGTAGAAATATATAAGCTCTCTGGCGCATCTGAAATTGCATAGCACTGTAGTAGAAATACCAGGAGTTCCAATCCCAATGTAGCAACTCTTTGTGTGTGTGTGTGTGTGTGTGTGTGTGTGTGTGTGTGTGTGTGTGTGTGTGTGTGTGTGTGTGTGTGTGTGTGTGTGTGAGGATCATATTCTGTGTGGCTTATACCATTTTGATGTGTGTACTATACATGGCTGGTGACCACCTCTCGCTGCCATTACTTTATATGGTGTGGTAACAGCAGCTGCCTCACATGCAGCAGGTTAAGCCATTGTACAGTCCTCTGTACAGATGTGTCTGGAATATCCATATGTTTACAACCTATACGTGGTCAGAAGTGGTCTGTGTGCCTTAGCAATGCCCATATATGTGATATTGTAGCCAAATAGGCTGCAGTGAGTGTGCTGACACATATGGCCGCATGAGGTGTCATACCTGACTGAAACATCATGCTGATATGATGTCTGTCATCCTCACAGGTGTCCAGCCTTGTAGGTCCAATACATGAGTCCAGATGATTGGTTTTACAAGTGAACTGTTCATGTTATGGTTCACATTAAAGGCTGGAAGAGGTGTCAACTGACATATTGGGGTCCTAATTAGTATGTAACAGGAACACCTTGCATCTTAACACAATTTATATCCACTATATACTACTAATGTGTCACACATGTCCCTAATGTAGGCTGTTTGTCCAGTCCATTTTACTGGCCTCTGTCCAGACATCTTGGTTGTGAGGTATGCTAAATGAATGTTGAATTCATATCACATAGGCCCCAGTGTTGACTTCTGTGATGCAATGCAGTTAAAACCAGCACAAGTGAACATGCACAAAAATCAATATAGCTATTACATTAAGCAATATAGCTATTACTGATGGTTATGTGCATGGTAAATTGCATGCCCTTAACATGCCTGAGGTAGTGCCAGGCAACAATAGAACAATGTCATACTCATCAGCTTCAGGATGCTGTCCCATATGCAGACCAGAGGGTCCTAGGTAGTTGCAAGAGGGAGTTATTGTCAGCAGACTCACATGTGGCCTTGGTACAGGATGGATGCAGCATGTCTGAAAATTTACAGTACTAACAAAAATAATACACAATGTTCTGTACTCACCATAGATGTGGACCTCTGTGCATTAGAAAACCCCATCCACAACTGCAATTGGACCTGACACATGGCTGTAGATACAATACAGATACATGTATGTCTGATACATTAGTGTAATAATCCCCACTGGGCCCTTACTCACATGCTCCTCATCCAGTGTGTGTGTGTGTGTGTGTGTGTGTGTGTGTGTGTGTGTGTGTGTGTGTGTGTGTGTGTGTGTGTGTGTGTGTGCGTGTGTGCAACCCACCTCCACAATGCTTTCCTCAGCTTCATGGCTTGTGAATTGGATGGGTGCCCCAAGGTTGTGAGGAGCTTCTTGGCGGGTGTCAGTGGTGGCAGGATGGCTGGACCTGCACCTGTGGCTAGCCAGTCCCTCCCTATAACAGCAGACCGTTAATGGGCATGGCAGATGTGGTCAGTGGCCAGATGCAGCACCTGCTCATATTTTCTGCTGTGCAGGCTGGCATCATTTACCCTGTGGACCAGACTGTTCCATAGGGCAGTCCTCTCCCACACATCTTCTGCTCTCTGTCCAAATAACAGGGCATAATGTTCAATCACATATTGGGTGATGATGTCAGTTTCCTCAACAGAGAATGCTGGTAGGCAAGCCCTCTGCATGTTACCTGGAAGACATAAACAGGAAAAAGGTCACAGGACCTCATACAGTTGTCAAATTGCACATCAGCAGTGGATATTAATTGCAAATAATCCACACTACACCATAACCCTCCAAGCTATCATGGCTATAGCAGCTTGCATTACACTCCTGGCCTTGAGCTATCTTATTCCCTCCAATGTCGGACACTTGATTGCATAATCCTCTATTCACCATTCATTTCTGTGTAGAGGGTTGACAATGGCCATCTTCCATGTGGATGGTGTGTTGATGGTGGCAGGTCTGTGTTTGACTGTGGTGTGTGATGGAGCTGTGAGCACATGCCTGAGTTCATGTAGGAGGCAGACAGTGATGTTATTATGCCCCATGGAGATATGTTGTTGTTGCCATCAGTAGGCAATATGTACATGCTCACCATTGATGAGGGGAGGAGTGTGGTTGATGTGCATATGCCCTTGTACAACTGATGTGGATAGGGTGGCGATGTTCCCACCTAACCTGTCTGATGCAGGTTGCCTATATCCATGGCATGTATGTATGAGGTCTTCTTTACCCCCAGTACAGAGTGAATTATGCTGTTTCCTCTGAGACTGACAACATATGTGGAGACACTGTTGCAATTGTCCTTTGTGGTGTGGATATGTCTGACTTGTAGTTATAGTCAGCCTTACAGGAAGTCACCTGTGAGCTTACATGCTTGCTCAGATAGAGGTGGACTTGCTTCCAACTTGTTCCCTGCACCTATGTGTCCTTGTACAGCCAATATAGCAACCTATTATGTGCTTTATGTATTGCTGCTGTCCACCAAAGGGAATTACTCTACCTTCATGTAGACTGGTTATACAGGTCAGGTACTGCTGAGTCCATATAGCTACAGTGGATGTAAAGGGTACACACCAATGTTACAATGCTTGGTATTTGTGGAGTTGGAACATGTCACCAAAATAACTCATTTCAAAACAATTCCCACTTTAATGTGACCTATAGCCTATACAATTCAATTGAAAACATAACAATCTGGTCTGTGAAAACATATGGAAATAATCAATACAATAAGCTAGTTGAATGAGTGTGCACACCTTTAAACTGATATGTTGTGTATGCACCTCTTGAGATGGTTACAGCATTCATTCATCTTGGTTTGGACTCTAACATCATGGCACATCTTCACTTGGCAATAGTTGTTCACCTTCCTAGAAACACCTTTGATTGTTTTTCAGTCAAATTGTACAGGTTAGGGATCACATTCAAGATGAGAAACACAATGAAATGATCATCTGTGCTCTGATTGTCATACAACACACAGATCTGGCATTCCAACAGGGATGTGTACAGTTGTAATATCCACTGTATATAGGTGTTGATATAGCTGGTAGTGGTGGGCATGGACAGAGGGTCATAACACAGTTGGACACTTCTCTGATTACTACCTAATAATCATGCCTACTCTAGTACCCATATTAGTGTCAGGGTAATGCAACAACCAGTAGCTGTACACATTTATGTCTGTTGTATGCACTGACACTGATATTACACACATGTGCAACATGCACAACCTATGTACTTGACTGCTTGAAACCCATGTGATTAGTTTTCTGCCTTCCAGATGAACATACACATATATACATTTGCTCAGGGGATACCTGGTATACATTTCTGTTCTATGTTAGTATGGCACACTGTATTTACAGTCTTGCTGTTCAGTCATACTTTTCAACCTGTTATAACAGTATGTCTGGACAATGGCACACATAAATGGGTGACAAAAAGGACATCAGTACTGATACTCTATTAATATAGCTGCACCATAGATCAGTACATTGATTGCACGGTAGGCTTTGACATCACTGTGATAACCTGTGAGATGTCCAACAGTCATAAGTAGGCTACAATGTCATTGCTTACAGACCTGCTAGTGGTTTGGCTGACATAACACAGATATATATGTATGTGACTACAAATATCAGTCAGAAATGTGCTTATTGTCCACCAGAACACTGTAAGTTGAATGCTATTATTTCAATGTATTACATGCAGTTCAACACACATGTCTGCAACAGTACTTTACTATGCACATGCACTATAATGGTCTCCTATCTTTACAAGACAAACATGTTATACTCATATTCACAGGTAACGTACGGATATGGGCAACATCCCATTAACTGGCTTAGCAGTGGCACAGTCATAACTGTTTGACAGACACCCCAGTGGTATCATATATGAGCTGTCCTCTACAAGGGTGAGTCAGGCTCCTGAGCTGTGATCCTACCTCACAACCTCTTAAAGCATCACATCTGGACAAATCCTAAAATGATGGGGGGATAAATAGGAACATACTTTAAATATCCCTGTTACAAACATAGGACGTTTGTAGAATGATACATTTTGCATTACTGTGAATATTCTTAAGGATGTGGAGTATTAAACTTAAGTGTTTGTCATTACTTGATGAGTTCAATCCTCAGCTATTTGCCAGAAAAGTACAGATTTCAGGAGGAACATACAATAAACAATGACGAGAAAATCTGGACATTCTTTGAAGATATGTACAGTTGAGAGGTATGGCTGTGATCTCTCCCACTGCAGAGAGGACCAGATGCTATGACCATAGTAGCTGTTCAGCAGGTCATTAGTACATGAAGTCTTATTCGGACATATATTCCTCCAAATCATTTTTCCCACTATTACAGGCCAAGTACTACATTCTGTTATGTGCTTACATGTTTCACTTACCTTTTTTCTTCTCTTTTCTAGTTTATGTTTTGTTTCTCTCTCTCTTTCCTTCTCTCTATGCACTCCAGGGGATAGAGCTGGTTTGAATAGGTGGCAGCATGGCTTTTGCAGGTGATGCTCATGATCAGGTGATGGCCTGTGCACCTATAGGTGTTCCCCACTTGCTAATTGCATGCAGAGCAGCTGTGTAGTTCTTCCAATAGCCAATGTCATGCCAACACATTCCTATAATTGAGTACTTCATGTGGGCGTTGGCCTTTTCCCTTACTTGTGAGGAAGACATCCTGGAGTTGTGTGAGCTACTATTTCTTACAACAAGACTTGTGGAGACAAGCCAACTAAATGGTGGAGAAGGTTCAAGACTTAGGGGCAGAATGTGAGTAGTGCTATTATATGTTTGGAATACTGCTAGTTTAACAGTGTTTGTCTGCATATGCTACTTCAGCATGGGTTTCAGTCTGACAAAGTTCTGTCTCTGCATAGCTCTCAACTGTAGTGCCATCCACATAATGGCCACAGGTTAGCCTGTTATGTTTGGTCTGTTCCCCAGACAGGTGTTGTCCTTGGCAAACCAGTAGTATAATCTGGTGATTACATTCTATAAATGGTAACATCCATTTGTTTTTCTGACTTTATATCCCTCACAAAAGATATGTCTCAGTGTATAACAGCAATATGTCAATACCACCTTTTTTTAATTTTAGACTTAACTCCTAAAACTTCTTATACATATCTCAACAAGATGCCTTTAGCAGTAAAAACTAAAATAACCAAATCAATACTCATAGCTTTAATTTCAATTGCATTTGCCTCTACCTACCTCATCACCTCCTTTGAAAAACTGTACTATTACCATTTTAATTACTCTCTAAAACAAACAGCAATATATACTCCCATACCCCCTAATATTCAAACTAATATCACTTACGTTCCCACCTATCTACTACCTAAATACCATAGACTCTCCCACATTAAATACAATAAACCCACAGGAAAGAAAGTAAAATATCAAACCAACTTTATAAATACTTCTACAATTAAACTAAGTAATCCCTCCTTAAAAGACAGTGACATCCACCCTAACCCAGGCCCTACCAATTCTGCTACCCTAATAACCCACCCTAAACTCCCTAACTCTTTTCTAATAGGACATCTAATATCCGCAGTATTAATAACAAAGTAGCCCATCTTCATGCCCTTCTAGATATTCACTGCTTTGACATCTTCTGCCTGACAGAAACGTGGTTAAAACCAGACACCAAAGACAATGAAATCATTCCCCAAGGATATAATATATTAAGACAAGACCGAATAAAAAGCAAGGGTGGGGGAGTAGCAGTTCTATTCAAAGATGGACTTCAAATCTCCACTTTACCATATAACCCACCTCAGCATAGTAAGACAGAAGTCCTTATCACCAGATTTCAAATCAACCAAAATAAATCTTTATATATCATCTGTATCTACCTACCCCCTGGCAATAATATCAATACTATAGAGGATATTCTAAGCTGGGTGTCCTCAACTTACCCCAAGAAACAATAATACTTGGTGATTTTTATACTGACTGGAAAGTTGTTAGCACTGATAATCCTACCTCCCATATCAACCTTTGCGGCTTTAGTCAAACTATCACCTCCACAACTAGAATCAATAAACCAAATAAGAAAAAGAACACCTTAGACTGAATACTTATAAATAAACAGAAACAAGCTTACAAGGTAGGAACTGTGCCAGATGATGTAAGCGATCATTCTTTGACCTACATCCTAAGGCAAAAAAATGTTATCCCTAACCCCTCCACATAAAGGATTGCACGTACTAACAAACACTTTAACCCAGTACTATTCCAAAATGAACTTAGAAACTGGAACCCTTTAAAAACTCTGCCACTTGAAGAAGCTGTTAAATACCTAAAGTCTAAATTCTTATCGATCCCAGACGGTCCATTAGAATGAAGTTCAAACCTGCCCCCTGGCTTTCTAAAGAAACCAGACAGAAAATTTTACTTAGGAACAATTCTTAGGCTAAATGGAGAGCTAACAAAAATATCTCAGATCAACAAACTTTTAGGCAGTTGAGAAATAGTACAAAAAAGGCAATACTTACAGACAAAAAGAACTACTACTGTAAACTACAGCAAAATCACCAAAACAATCCCCAGAAGTTCTGGTCTAGTATAAATAAACTCCTGTTCCTAGGCCACTCGCGTACACCTACCCCATCTCAGGCCTAACAAAATACCCCCCCACCAAACTGCTAATACCTTCAATACTGTCTTCACAGAGACCATACAATCACTAGCCAGTCAACCAGTCCCTGAAAACTCAAGCCTCCCCACCACCATACCTGGCACTCTACCAACATTCCATCTGCAATCCATCTCAACCACTCACATCTACAAATTCATCCAAAAACTTAAACCTTGTACTCCTTCTGCTGACCATCTATCATCTGAATACCTGCAAAAAGCAGCCAAAGTAATTTCTTATCCCATATCCATCCTCATAAATAGAACCATTAAAGAAGGAATCGTTCCAGACATCTGGAAAATCTGCCATATTATCCCCCTACACAAACGGGGTACCTCAAATGATTATTCTAACTACTGGCCAATAGCTCTATTATCACCCTTAGCAAAAATTATGGAAAAATGCATTCACCAACAACTATTAAACCATTTATCTCAACATAACATCATAGCAAACTGCCAGCATGGCTTTAGGCCATGCCATAGCACCACAACTGCCCTATTATCCTTTACAGAAGCCATCAATAGAAATCGTAATAAAACAACCACTCTTCTGCACTCTTTATTGACCTCTCAAAAGTGTTTGTCATGGTAAACCATGCCCTTCTTATCAACATTCTTGAATCCCTTTCCCTTGGCTGTCTGGCAGTTAAATGGTTCAAGTCCTACCTTACCAATATGCAACAGGCAGTTCTCTGGGAAAATAATATATCATCCCTTCTGCCAGTCACCCTCGGAGTCCCTCAGGGCTCTATTCTAGGTTCACTTCTTTTCTCACTGTTTATCAATGACCTCCATGTAGCTATTCCACAAGCCACCTGCATTCAATATGCAGATGATTCTACACTAGTATGCTCAGCAAACTCCCCATCTGATCTACATTCTCTAACTCATAATTTATTTAACATAGTTGAATCATGGTTCACAAAACATTGCCTACTTCTCAGTGCTAAAAAAACTAAGCTCCTTCTCGTTGCACCCACCAGTAAGTCCTCCCCCATAGATTTCTCTGTCATCTCCAGTAATGGCACAATTATATTCCCTGAATCTACCACTTAATTGTTAGGAATTACTATTGACAATAACCTTACATTTGACAGCCACATAAATAATACCATAAAAACTGTCAACAGAAAAATAGGTGCTTTATATAGAATTAAACCTTTCCTAACGCCAATAGCCAGAACTAAGATTGCACACTCCCATTTAATTTCAACTCTTCTGTATGCCTCACCTATATATACTAATCTAAAGAAAAATAATCTTTGCTAATCTAGTGATTCATCAGTGGGAAAAGATGCATATTTTTGAAGATGAGAGGTTTATAAAAAATGTTATTCTATACAAGCGATTCGTTGATGACATACTCCTCTTTTGGAATGATAGTTATGAATCCTTGGTTGACTTTGTTAAATATATGGGGTCAACCACGTCTTTTTTGGAATTCACATTTGAATATTCCTTTACCAATGTTAACTATCTTGATGTTACCATTACTAAGAGTGCAACGAATGAAGTTATAACATCACTGTATAGAAAACCCTGTTGGAGGAATGGCATACTTCACTATGAAAGCATGCATCCGAGACATATCTTCCCTAATATAATAAAAAATCAGATGGCCAGGATTACCAGGTTGTGCAACAATGCTGGTGATAGAGACTCTTTATTGGAATTTCAGGCTAAATGTTTTGAGAATAGGGGTTACCCTCCTCAACTAGTCATGAGCTATATTGATCATGCTCCCCCCACCAAGGGGCGGGAGATAGAAAATTATGCATACAGATACTCAACTAGAGCTAACAAGAATAAAATACAATATGACCTTAAATACACCAATGATATAAATTATATTAAAGATATTTTATGTAAAAATTGGAAGCTGCTCAGTATGAACAAAGATTTATTACAATTGGTAGGGGAAAGGCCTAGCTTTAGATACAGCAACTGTTTAAATATGAAAAGGCTATTGTGTAATGAAAAAGTTAAGATGGTTTCCACCGATATAAGAATAAATATTAAACAGGGAACTTTTCCCTGTGGAAAGTGCTGTATCTGTAAATTTATTACCAGTGATCAGAAATATGAGAATACAGAGCTAGATATGCTGTTTAGACCGAATTTTTATGCCACTTGTGACACATCCAATGTGGTGTATTTGGCAACTTGTGAAGGCTGTAAAGCCTATTATGTAGGGATGACGACACGTAGACTCAAAGATCGAGTCTATAATCATATATATGATATAAGGAAGGCTAACATCAGCAATGTCCTAGCTAGGCATTGTCAATTGTTTCCAGAGCATGTGTTTAAGTTTAGAGTGTTACAGATCTTATATCCGAACAGGAGGGAAGGTAATGCATTAGGGACCCTAGAGCTAAATGAACTTAAATGGATTCTAACCCTTAGAGCACATGTTGAACCTGGCCTTAATTCGGCCGTTAGTATTAGACCAGAACTCTTGTGATCACTGTTCTATTCACATAGCTCTATCCTTCCTCTAAAAGAAACTCCACACTTTGTGATCTGAAGTGGGTTTCACTGGCTAAGATGGTCTTGGCCTTTGGCTTGAATGTGCTATCTGACACTAATCTTATACAGTTGCTATTATTTGAGTGACTTTATTATACATCCTCTTCTATTGATCTTCCTGATTTTTATTCTCCTCTGTTACTTCCCTTCCCCCCCTTCCCTCCCCATATCATTTGTTCTTCTCCCCCCCCCCTCCCCCCCTTCTCTTATCTTCTTATTTTCTCCTTCTTTTTATTTTCTTGTCCTTTAGTATTTAGTTATATATCTCTTCTAGAGTTTTTATTCCCATATATGTATCTTTGATGTGGCTCCCATGATAGTGATATATACATTTGTCATTTTTATGTTCTGAGGAATATATTGACAATGATGCTTCTCCTTTTTTGATGAGATTTAGACTTTAACATATTAGCATAGATGGCCCTATTATGAGGCTACGAAGTGTGTTTGGTCTTTGTATTTTTATATTTTCCTTCTCCATTTCTGTTTTGGAGTGGGGCTATTGTTTTTAGAAGGGTTAGTATGTCTAAGGCATATGAAATAAACAATAGTGAGAATTCCCTTTACTTACACAAAAAAAGGGGTTCTTTAAAATGTTTTGAGTATAAAGAGCTAGCTAAGCTGTTTAGATTGTATCTAAATTGTTACTATATAATCAGTTTATTTTAATCATAGTTTTAAATAACATTTGGTGAAGTTATATTTGTTTTTGTATATTATATTAACTTAAATGTGATGATTTTAAATGTACATAAGCTTTGCTGAATAATTACGAACTGCTGTTCTGCAATGATTAGTTGTTAATTGGGGCGTCTGCTACTATATAAATAGATGAATTAATTTAGTATACTATAACCTGATGAAGCGCACTTGTTTGGGTGCGTGAAAGCACTTGTTCTTCTCCTTTTTATTAAATCATTGTTTTACTCATCATGGTGGTTCATAGGTTCATAGGTTCATAGGTTCATACTAGGCTATCTACCCGAGGGCATTTACAAGCCTAGCCCATAGTTTTGTGGCTTACGCCACCCCTTTAGTATGGGGAACTATACCCATTATTTTGCTGTGCCTCTGTTGAGCAGTGACACTGAGGTAATCCCTGGGGTATATCTGCGATCTCCCATCCATTGGTCAAGATTTATCTTGAACAAGGCCAGCGAGGTGCTCTGCCTCACATATACCGGGATTTTATTCCACAGCATAGGGAGTCTTTGGGTGATGAATCTATCCCTCCAGCATGTCCTATTAATAGCCGTGTCGAGGTTTAAGTCTCCGCCCTTGTGACTCTGACAGATCTAGATTTTTGAGGTGAAGCATATTCATCAAATCTGGGTTTGACATGGCCTTGTATGTTAGGCAAAGGTCACCTCTGAGCAAGCGGTACGACTGAATAGAGCTGGAGTTCTTTCAGTCGGGCAGCATAGGACAGATGTTTGAGGCCCTTTATCCTTTTGGTGAGGAACTTTGTGGCCTCCAGCTGCTGCAAGTGTCGGGTCAGATACATTCCGAATGGGGCATTGTACTCAATCATTGGTCTGATGAGTGATGAGTATAGGAGACTATGACCTCCCTTGATCTAGATGAGAATCCCTTCATGATAAGGTGGGCAATGTAGAAGGTCTTCCTAACTACTTTAGCTACATGGGTGTCGAATGACAGACTACTATCAACCTGGGTCCCCAGGTCCCTGATAACTTCTTCTGTGCTCAGTGGATTGCCACCTATTTGGTAGCTAGGGTAACCTTGTTTTTCCAAGGGTATGACTATGCATTTTTGGCATTTAACTTTAGGCCATGGCTCTGGCACCAGTTATCCGTTTCTGTGAGACCCTTCTGAAGGATATCTGTGTCAGATGTGTTTTCTACTATGGCACCCAGTTTGCAGTCATCTGCAAACTTTGTCAGCCATAACCCTCCTGTGTTTGCTTGTACTTCGGAAAAGTAGATGCCAAACAAGAGTGGGCCCAGGACTGAGCCCTGTGGTACACCACTTGTGACAGGCTTTGAGTCTGACATGGCGCCAGCAACTCTGACCCTGTGGGTTCTGTCATTCAGCCAGTTTGCAACCCATCTTGTGATGTATGGGTTAACATTTAAGCTGATGA
>NC_056746.1:1022508588-1022593588 GCF_019279795.1 Protopterus annectens | reverse complement strand
AATGAGCTGTATTATGGTCAATTGTGTGTTTATATAATGCACTCCGTACTCTTTGACATCTAATATCGCTAACATGTAATGCAACCCTATTTTTAAAAGGCTTAGATATCTGGCCTATATACAATGCCCCACAACGACATATTGCCATATAAACAACCCATTCTGTTCTACATGTAATTAAATACTTAATGTCGAACACTTTCGAAGTATTAATGGAAGTAAAAGACTTAGTTTTGGGGATAATATTACAATAAGTACATCTGCCACACGGATTACATCCTATACTTTTAGATGTAGTTTTCTTTTCTGTTCTCATAGTTTTGTACCATGAAAGAGATTCACCAATATTCCTACCTCTTTTGTACCCAAATTTACAATAATCGCCCAAAAAACTTCCAAAGAACTCGTCTTGCTTCAAAATGTGCCAGTTATTATTTACTATACGGTGAAATTCAAACGTGTTAGTACCGTACGTTGTAATTAATCTACAAGGGGCATTTTTATTGTTTATTTGAGGTACATTTTTTGATTGTAAATTTCTCATCATGCTAGAACAACTTAACACTTCTCTGTCTATAATACTCTTGTTGTAACCTCTCAATTTGAATCTAGAACCCATCCTATTTAGTTCTTCTTTGAATTCTTTGTCATCACTACAAATTCGTCTTACTCTCTGCATTTGATTTTTCTTTATATTTGAAATAACATGCTTCGGATGGCAACTTTCCGCTCTTAGTAATGAATTTTTAGTATAAGGTTTTCTATATAAACTGGTTTTAATGGTACCATCATCATTCAAAACCACATATACATCCAAAAATTCAATGGCCTTCTTCTCTTTTTTGTCAACAAAAATTATATCATATACATTAAAGTTCAGATGTTCAACAAAACATTCCCACTCATGTGATGAACCAGACCATATGGCCCAACAGTCGTCTAAATATCGACGCCACATTATAAGTTTGGATTTAAACGGAACATCTGACCCATAAATCATACTACATTCCAAATAACCCATAAACAGGTCTGCATATATTGGTGCAAATCTTGTACCCATCGCGGTGCCATTTATTTGTAGATAACATTCTTTACCAAAAATGAACACATTATTTTTTAATACTATTTCAATTAGTTCAATTAACATCAAACAATGTTCAGGTGAATACAAATCACATTGTTTTAACCAGTATTTAACAGCTTCTATGCCCCCATGGTGAGGTATGCTTGTATAAAGTGACTGTACATCCAATGTACATAAATAGCAATCTTCAGACAACCATATATCATCCATTAGTTGCAAAAACTCATTAGTATCCTTAATCCTAGAACTAACAAGTCCTAGTAATGGTTTAAGCTGTTGTTCTAAATAAGCTGAAATTGACTCAGTCAAAGACCCCAGACCTAAAACTATTGGTCTACCTGGGGGGGGAAGAATGTCCTTATGTATCTTAGGTAATATGTAAAACAACTGGCGTTTAGGAGTGTTTACCATCAATTCTTTTAATAGATTTTCATCTATACTACCTTCAGTTTTTAGTTGTTTTAACTTTCTATCAATTCTCTGTTTTAGATCCAATGTAGGATCAGATAAAAGTTTCAAATAAAACTTGTCATTACTCAATTGTTTCTTAGCTTCATTCAGGTATTCACCTGTATCCCATAATACTAAGGCACCTCCTTTATCCGCTTTTACTATTACCAGATCTTTATTTTCCATTAATCCCTTTAAAGCAGCTCTTTCCTTAAATGTCAAATTGAACCCATGGTGTCTGAAGATGTTATTTTGATTCTTGTGTATTTCACTAAGTATATTTTCTTCAAAAAGTCTCACCCTCGGATGATATGGGGGCATAAAATTTCTCTTTTTAAATCTAAATTCAGAAGCCGTAGAAGTGTCATTCCTAGCATGAAAGAAATACTTCAAATTTAAACTTCTACAAAAATTTCTAATATCCATACACATATCATGTTGAGATAGGAAAAAAGAGGGCACATAATTAAAACCTTTATTTAACACTGCTTTTTCATCAGCATTTAGCTGATATTTAGTTAAATTTACTAAAAGTCCTTCATCTTCTATTTCTCTTCCAACAATCTCTCGAATTTTTCCCTCATCTCCTTCAGGTATTCTCTTCCGATGTTTCCTTCCACCCCTTCTAAAGGGCCTTCTTTGGATCTCACCTTCTTATGTGTAGGTTAAAGTACCTCCAACCCCTCAAAGTCTGTATCCGTGCTAACTGCATTAGAAGACAGTTCGGATGTACTGGATTCAGCATTATTACCGAAAAATGTGGGTTTCAAAATCGACTTGCTTCTCTTACGTTTGAAGCGTTTAGGTTTAGCATTCTCATTAAAGCGTACAGCCCTTTTAGCTTGTTTCCAGGTATATGTTTTATCACTTTTGGCGTCTTCTGCATCTCTACTAAATTTCTTAAGTTTTTTGGTTTTTAAATGTCTGCGAGCATGGAATAAAAGAAAGAATTCGTCCCAACTTTGGTGTTTATATTTTGTTTTTTTGGTAGTGCTGGAACTTTCTTTGGTGATATTACTTGGTTATCCGAGCACGCTGTTTTTTTCACGTTTTACGTGCACAGGCGTTGGTTTGGCGTTTTCATGAAAAGTTGGCTTGGTGCTGTATTTGTGGTACCTGCATTGGCGGGTTGAAATAAAAACTTTTGGTAATTGAGTGGATTACTAAATCTTTCTTCGGTGTGATGGCTGAAGGGGGCGAATTAAAGTATATTGATACATTGAGTCTTGACAAAGAAGACGAGACATGGCTTGATGGCAGACATAGGAAAGGTATGGATATGAACTTTGTGGAAAATACTGCTCTATCGCAAATGCAAAATGACTTTAAACAATTGACATTCGCTACAAAAAAATATCGTTCAACTATTTGGCATATTAAACTACTAAAAGCGTACTTGAATGCTGATTTGATACCACGAGGTCTACGGGTTTATGTTGAACCAGGTGTGGGTAAAGAAAATGTAGACTTTATGAGAAAATGGCATATTATAGAAACAACGGCATCAAAAATGTTTATTGGATTGTTGATATCGTTTTATGATGACAGTTTGTCGAAAGTGAAAAAACAGATGGATGACTGTTTAGAAATTGCACAAAAATATAGTGGAATGGATGGGTTCAACAGCGTATTTAATAAGTACGTGGAAGAAATGAATAGTTTTGATCTTGATTTGAAAACTAAAAAACTTAAGAAATTTAGTAGAGATGCAGAAGACGCCAAAAGTGATAAAACATATACCTGGAAACAAGCTAAAAGGGCTGTACGCTTTAGTGAGAATGCTAAACCTAAACGCTTCAAACGTAAGAGAAGCAAGTCGATTTTGAAACCCACATTTTTCGGTAATAATGCTGAATCCAGTACATCGGAACTGTCTTCTAATGCAGTTAGCACGGATACAGACTTTGAGGGGTTGGAGGTACTTTCACCTACACATAAGAAGGTGAGATCCAAAGAAGGCCCTTTAGAAGGGGTGGAAGGAAACATCGGAAGAGAATACCTGAAGGAGATGAGGGAAAAATTCGAGAGAATGCTGGAAGAGAAATAGAAGATGAAGGACTCTTAGTAAATTTAACTAAATATCAGCTAAATGCTGATGAAAAAGCAGTGTTAAATAAAGGTTTTAATTATGTGCCTTCTTTTTTCCTATCTCAACATGACATGTGTATGGATATTAGAAATTTTTGTAGAAGTTTAAATATGAAGTATTTCTTTCATACTAGGAATAACACTTCTATGGCTTCTGAATTTAGATTTAAAAAAAGCAATTTTATGCCGCCATATCATCTGAGGGTGAGACTTTTTGAAGAAAATATACTTAGTGAAATACACAAGAATCAAAATAACATCTTCAGACACCATGGGTTCAATTTGACATTTAAGGAAAGAGCTGCTTTAAAGGGATTAATGGAAAATTAAGATCTGATAATAGTAAAAGCGGATAAAGGAGGTGCCTTAGTATTATGGGATACAGGTGAATACCTGAATGAAGCTAAGAAACAATTGAGTAATGACAAGTTTTATTTGAAACTTTTGTCTGATCCTACTTTGGATTTAAAACAGAGAATTGATAGAAAGTTAAAACAACTAAAAACTGAAGGTAGTATAGATGAAAATGTATTAAAAGAATTGATGGTAAACACTCCTAAACACCAGTTGTTTTACATATTACCTAAGATACACAAGGACATCCCCCCCCCCAGGTAGACCAATAGTTTCAGGTTTGGGGTCTTTGACTGAGTCAATTTCAGCTTATTTAGAACAACAGCTTAAACCATTACTAGGACTTGTTAGTTATAGGATTAAGGATACTAATGAGTTTTTGCAACTAATGGATGATATATGGTTGTCTGAAGATTGTTATTTATGTACATTGGATGTACAATCACTTTATACAAGTATACCTCACCTAGGGGGCATAGAAGCTGTTAAATATTGGTTAAAACAAAGTGATTTGTATTCACCTGAACATTGTTTGATGTTAATTGAGCTAATTGAAATAGTATTAAAAAATAATGTGTTCTTTTTTGGTAAAGAATGTTATCTACAAATAAATGGCACCGCGATGGGTACAAGATTTGCACCAATATATGCAGACCTGTTTATGGGTTATTTGGAATGTAGTATGATTTATGGGTCAGATGTTCCGTTTAAATCCAAACTTATAATGTGGCGTCGATATTTAGACGACTGTTGGGCCATATGGTCTGGTTCATCACATGAGTGGGAATGTTTTGTTGAACATCTGAACTTTAATGTATATGATATAATTTTTGTTGACAAAAAAGAGAAGAAGGCCATTGAATTTTTGGATGTATATGTGGTTTTGAATGATGATGGTACCATAAAAACTAGTTTGTATAGAAAACCTTATACTAAAAATTCATTACTAAGAGCGGATAGTTGCCATCCGAAACATGTTATTTCAAACATACCGAAAAATCAAATGCAGAGAGTAAGACGAATTTGTAGTGATGACAAAGAATTCAAAGAAGAACTAAATAGGATGGGTTCTAGATTCAAACTGAGAGGTTATAACAAGAGCAACATAGATAGAGAAGTGTCAAGTTGTTCGAGCATGATGAGAAATTTACAATCAAAAAATGTACCTCAAATAAGCAATGAAAATGCCCCTTGTAGATTAATTACAACGTATGGTACTAATACGTTTGAATTTCGTCGTATAGTAAACAATAACTGGTATATTTTGAAGCAAGACGAGTTCTTTGGAAGTTTTTTGGGCGATTATTGTAAATTTGGGTACAAAAGAGGTAGGAATATTGGTGAATCTCTTTCATGGTACAAAACTATGAGAACAGAAAAGAAAATTACATCAAAAAGTATAGGATGTAATCCGTGTGGTAGATGTACATATTGTAATATTATCCCCAGAACTAAGTCTTTTACTTCTATTAATACTTCGAAAGTGTTCGACATTAAGTATTTAATTACATGTAGAACAGAATGGGTTGTTTATATGGCAATATGTCATTGTGGGGCATTCTATATAGGCCAGACATCTAAGCCTTTTAAAAATAGGGTTGCATTACATGTTAGCGATATTAGATGTCAAAGAGTACGGAGTGCATTATATAAACACACAATTGATCATAATACAGCTCATTTTATATTTGTAGGGATAGATACTATAAATAAGAATATTACAGGGGATGATGTTAAACATGCAATACTGGATAAAAAAGAGAGAATGTGGATTTTGACTTTAGGGGCTTTATATAAACCAGGGTTGAATGAAAATTGGTAGCCCTTTGCTATATAGTAGGTGTAGTTATATTATGTGTGAATGTGAATACATATGGTTATATCCCTTTAAATGGGATGTAATAAACGTGATGAAACGAGTATGAGTGTATAGACTTTATTTTATTGGTTGTCTCTTTAAGAGAGATATATAAAAGGTGATTGAAATGTGTTTTTGATATCCACTGATGACGCCTAGAGGGTGAAACCGGTTTGGATATATTTTTTCTGATGTCTGCGAGCTTGGAATAAAGAAAGAATTAGTCCCAACTTTGGTGTTTTTACTTTGTTTGTTTGGTAGTGCTGGAACTTTCTTTGGTGATATATATATATATATATATATATATATATATATATATATATATATATATATATATATATATATATATATACATATATATATATATATATGTATATATATATATATATATATATATATATATATATATATACACATGCACCTCAATATTATTTGGTAATATGGGTCTATATTAGATCAGCGAATGCTTAAATAAGCGACGCTGATTGATCGACCTTATTTAAGTGAATGTTCAAAATATCGAAGCAACAGAAACCCAAATTTTTTCCTAGGGGAAGAATTTGGTTGTCCGTTTCTGTTGCTTCGGTATTTTCAGTGCTGTGGTGGAAAGTTACGGGTCGGATTCAGGTAAGTGCCTGTAATTGTGTGGATGTGAGTTTTACGGTGGGTTAGGTGAATTAGGGTTAGGGCACGGGTTAGGTATGTGTGCAATTGTGTGGACGTGAGGGTTAGGGCGGGTTTAGGTGAGTTAGTGTTATGGAACAGGTGAGGTGAGTGTGCGATAGTGACAGACCTTAGGGTTAGGGTTTGGGTTATGGTAAGTGGATAGTTAGTGGTGTGTTCATAGTTTAATGTAGGGTTAGGTGTCTGATTTTAGGTGTATGTGTGTGGATTTCTGTTTGTTTGGTGTGCTTGTGTTGTGTGTATGTGTTTTGGATCTTCGATTTTTTTCCCTAGAAAAAAAAAACGCTGATCTGACAGTTCGAGATTGTAAGCTTTCGCTTACATAAGGTCGATCAATCAGCATTTGCTTTTTTAAGCATTCGCTGATCTAATATAGACCCGGTAATATATCTATATATTGTTATACACATATATGGATCTCAATACATATCTATTTCTCTCTCTATGTATATACTCTTTTTATATATGTATGTAAATATATATATCTATATATATATATATATATATATATATATATATATATATATATATATAAATGTATAGGATTCAGACTTCACTGAGAATTGGGACTGTATATGTAGGGCTAGTGTGTGAGTGGCAAACAATGATGTGTTTGTTCACACAGTTCGTATGCTCTACTGTTCACTTGATTTACTGGTATGTGACTGTGACTATGGTGATGTTGGTTGTGGGTATGCTCTTGAAAGAGTGTGAACACTGGTGTCTGTCACTGCTGCTACATCCCCGTAGTTCCTGATATATTTGCAAATACATGTGTAATTACCCATAGCAGATTTCCTAATTCATTTACTTGTGCTATTTCAGTAAAAATCTGTTAAAGCACAAAGGAGGGTTGGGAGGTTGGCCTAATGGTTAAGGTGTTTGCCTTACAAACACAAGGTGCAGGGTTTTATTCTCACAAGGGATAATTGGCTAAGCTTACAATGGCTCGCAAGGGCAGTTAGCCTAGTACTAACCTATGAACTACAACAACTGTGTTAGCTTATCTATTCCAGTACATCAGATAGATCCCCATTTTCATGGGTTCCACCCACCACTTTATCAGCCTTGGTCCAGATTCATTGCAGAATGGGGTTGTGAGCATACCTGTCAACTGGCTGGATTTTTTCAGGATGTCCAGGTTTATTGTTCATATTTCTGGTCTGTTTTACAGATTATTATCATTTCTCTGGTAAATCACTGTAATGATATGATTGTTGTCAGAAAATAAGGACATACATTTCATTTACCTACCTCACATCCATCAAAATATGTATGCTGAAGCAAATTGTGTCACTCTGTCAAGGAGAGTTCACAGGGACAATGACCTCTTCCTTCCTGGATGCTAATGCATTAGTACTGACATGTGCCACATAGTAGGACTTTGTGACCACAGTGGCAATCTGATGGTCAAGAAACACTGTTGTCAACCTGTGTACCCAGATCTCTTATAATGCCTTCTTTGTTCAGGGGACTGCCATCAGTGTGGCAAATCATGGGAGCAGGGTTTTCCACAAAGGGGATGACAACACATTTTCTGACATTGAGCTCTGACACCAGTCATTGGTATCTGTGAGGCCCTTCATTTGGATGCCGACATCACTTGGGTAGTTAATAATAGCTCCCAACTTGCAATTGTCTGCAAACTTTGTCAGCCAGAGTCCCTTCATGTTGGCATGGACTTCACAGAAGTTGATACCAAACATGAGAGGATCCAGGACAGAACCCTGTGGGACTCCACTTATGACTGCTCTGCAATTTGACTTGGAGTCTGCTAATTCCACACTGTGAGTCATACATGTGGAAAGTAGAACAACAAACTCAGAAATGTATTCAACCAGCACACAGAAGCCTTCTTGGATTGTTGGCTAGCTTCTGTGTGCTGGTTGAATACATTTCTGAGTCCTATCTGTGACCCAATTTGCAACCTATCTAGTGATATAGGAGTTGATGCCTAGCTTAGTGAGTTTTTGCATGATTCCTGAGTGGGGAATGTTATCAAAGGCTTTGGCCAGATAAAGGTAGGCTATATGTGCCACCTTGCCTTCATCCACAGCTCAGGTGACTGACACCAAGAAGTAAAACAGGTTGATTGAGCAGGTATGACCTACCCTTCACAGAAGTAAACTGTGTCAGATCCTGAGTCTGTGGATTCCCATATCCCTGTTAATTAGGTGCATGATGATGCATTCCATAGCTTTACATAACAGACTTTTCAGGCAGTTGGGGCGGTATTTCCCAGGATCTGTAGTTGCACCTTGTTTGTGGAGAGGGTTGACTGCAGCAGTGCACAATTCAGTAGGGACAAAGCCTGAGGTGTGGCTGTGATTGAACAGGGCACACAGGTGAGGTGCCAGGTCACTGTGTAGTTCATGTAGAACACAACCAGGGATATTGTCAGGTCCCATAGAAGCTGTATTCTTGGCCTTGGACAGTGGTGTTTTAACCTGTGCAGCAGCAATACTGACAGTTCGAGATTGTAAGCTTTCACTTACATAAGGTCGATCAATCAGCATTTGCATTTTTAAGCGTTCGCTGATCTAATATAGACCCGGTAATATATCTATATATTGTTATACACATATATGGCTCTCCATACATATCTATTTCTCTCTCTATGTATATACTATTTTTATATATGTATATATATATATATATATATATATATATATATATATTAATATGCATGTATAGGATTCAGACTTCACTGAGAATTGGGACTGTATATGTAGGGCTAGTGTGTGAGTGGCAAACAATGATGTATTTGTTCACACAGTTCGTATGCTCTACTGTTCACTTGATTTACTGGTATGTGACTGTGACTATGGTGATGTTGGTTGTGGGTATGCACTGGTATTGTGATTGGTCCTTTAGGAGGGAAAGAGGGGCAAAGTTTGCACTCAATATGTCAGCCAGTATATTGGACCATATTTGTTTGCTCAGTCTAGGAGGTACCATTGTCTAGTTGCTCAGAACATATCATGGTATTGCCATGGCGATTCTTTATATAACTGTGTGAGGCCGTGTTGTTGTCTTTACTATGTGGTCCAATTCTGTTTTCACAGCTAGCTTTGTAGTATTTGGTGAGGGATCTCAGATATTAATTGAGGCTGATAATGTTTTTTTTTCCAGTTTTGGGGCCTCACATTATTCCATATCTGTTCCCTCCTTCTGTTGTACAGTTTCTTTATGGCCGGGGACCACCAGATTGGCTTCCTTTTCTTGGAGGTGAGGGTCTTGGTTTTATTGAGTAGGGCGGTATCCATGCATTTGTGCACATGTTCATAGTGCATTGTTGTTTGATTCAGCAGTCATGCAAGTAGTCTCAATTTGCATGGCTGCCGTGAGGTTAGCCACCTCTGTTTTTATGAGGCCATAGTTAGCTTTGGAAAGGCTTTCCATGGTGGTTACCTTTGCAGGGGTGGTGGGAGGGCTGTAGATTTCCAAAGGTGAATAATTTGTGTTCAGATATAACAAGGGAGGAGTTCACTATTGGTATAGAGCAACAGTCGCCCATGTTAGCAAGGACCAGGTTGATGTGATGGGCATGTGCATCGGTACATGAATAGCTTTTCCAGTTAATAGTGGGGTAGTTGAAGTCAACCAGTATGAGACTGTTAGGTTGGTCACTAATATTCTCCAGGGTGTTTAGGGACATGGAGTGTAAGTTTTGGGACATGTTTAGGGACCTATAGCAGGCTACAACCTGAACCACTGTCTTTCCCAGTGTTAGCTACACCTGCAGGATCTGTAATGCATAATGTTGGTCTGCCACCCTGGAGGTGTGTGCATCCTTAATTAATTTGGAAATACCACCACCTTTGGAACTTCAGTCCAAGTTCTGCAGCCAAAAGTTGTGGAATGAATTACAGGCTTGTAGTGTAGGGGTGCTTCCTGCTGCCTTTATCCAGGTCTCTGTTACAGCACAGATGTTATTATTCACAATTTTAAGGAATACTTCCAATGAGTGCATTTTCAGATTTAGAATTCTAGTGTGCAGTACCCTCAGATTGCATGTGTTTGTCATATATTTGTGTATATTTATGTATACACACACACACACACATACACACACACACACACACACACACACACACACACACACACACACACACACACACACATATATATATATATATATATATATATATATATATAAAATGAGACTTGATTGTTTAATGCTTTCAGAACTATAGTTGTTATGCATAACCTGTACACATTTCAATTCATACCATACCAGAGTAAAAACAAGCAGTCCAGGGTTTTGAATTTTATTGACAGGCAGTTACAGTTTTATTTATATATAACCTATATGAGACTATTACTGTAATATTGTCTGGTTTATTCAGTACAATCCATACCCATTTTAATACTGCCAGGTGACATTCTACTCCTTTATATTTATTTGGTATGAATACTACAAGCTAGATTGTTACTCACCACCCTCGCGACACAGCCTTTGCAACCTGCTTGCATGGGCTTCCTGGTTTGCAGCCCACTCAGCTGGAGCTGTAAAGAAGATAGGGAAGCATTTATGAATGCTTATTCATCACATATACAGACTGGACTTTGGTAAAAAGTCATTGCTATGAATACTTACACATGCCAGGAACATCACCCCTCTGCCATGCTTCTAGGACCAACTGGTCCAAGAGCTCTCTCTTCCTTCGCTTGAAGTCGGCATGGTGGTGCCAGACCTGCTCACCAGTCTGAGGGATTCCAGCAGCACTGGTGAGATCATGGCTGAGACTTTCCCAGGCCTCTGCTTTGTACTGGGAGCCCTGGTACTGGTCCTGCAGCAGTCTAACATCATGGTCTTTAACAAGGAGTCCTACCATGAATTTGGACCCCTGTATGCCCCAGCAGTGTGCCCAAAAGTGCATGCCCTCTCCAGCACCTGCCATACTGCCTACAGTGGGGAGCTACAACAGGTTACAAGTTTTATTCCCGCCTGTGAGGTTTAAATATGGCCGATGTCCTACCCTTTGCCGTGACTGGACGGTTTTGAATATGCTGAGCTAAGCTAAGCTATGGGCAAACCTGCTTAGCTAAGGTTGACAGTGCCTAAAGAGGCAGGTTCAGCACTGCTTACCAATGAGCAAATCCACTTAGCTGGGCTACTCAATGTTTATGATTTATATTTAAGCAATGCTTTCACTCGGTAAGCATAGCTGTGCAATGCTTAGCATTGCTTATGTTTTATTTTATAGACTGTCAGCTGTATGGGGTTGATTGATCATTCCTGACATATTATAATGTTGTTTACCTTCCCTAACATCCCCCTATGTGCTTTCATTACATTTATTCTTGTGTGACTATACTATATGGGGCACTTGTGTCTATATGGGTGTTTCACAACTTTATTACACTGACATCTCACATCTGGACAAAACTCTGATTAAAAGATATATGTTGTTTACTACATGATTATTAAAAAACAAATTATGTACTGCTTTCATATTGTTGGCTTCAGTGGGGATCAAACTGGGAACCACTGATTGCAAAGTGAATTCTTTAATCACTTTGCTATTTCTGATTTGCCTTTTTAAAGTATATTCCTATTTAGCTCCTTCTCATGCATAAACTAGGCTAAGCAGAGCTGCACAATGTGCACACCCGCTCAGCTACACTTAAACTTTATTGTGAGCTGAAAAAAAAAACTTTTGTGTTTTGTTTTTGTATTGTAGGGGTATGCACATTGCTTTCTGCAACATTATCTGTTGGGGGCTGTGCTTTTCAAACAGTGATGACATGACAGACTTTGCATTTGGGAAGTATGCTTCAGAGACACTAACAGTGTCTGCCATACCTCTCAACTGTACAAATTTTCACAGAATGTCCAGATTTTTGCCTTATATTTTTGGTCCATTTTCCATACAATTGTGGCTTACTGGCAGATTAGTGGCAAAGCATTAAAGGCTGCAGTTAATAAATAACGACAGACATTTGAGTTTTACACTTCATACCTTTTGGGAAGTTCATGCGAGTGCAAAGCCTGTCATTCTATTGACTTTATAAGTTTGTGAGAGCAAATTATCACATTTGGCCCTTTATTTGTATGACTTTGTCCAGATTTCTTGTGAGGTCAGATGTAATTTTGTCTGTGGACACTCTTGCTACAGTTTCAATGCCTTACTACAATTATGGAGTGCAGAGGGCATGTGTATTGTGAGAGCACTGCTCTAAGACACACTCCCTGCACTCGTACACAGCACCATGTCCAAACTAGAGGACGGCAGTGCGCCTTCATGAATATGCATGGCAAACTGCCATGCTGCATGGGAACTGTCCCTTCCATGCAAGAATAAGATATTCTTGCACGGAAGTTTACTGAATCCTGGGGTTGGGGTTTTCCAGGAACTGCTACAAGACCAGCAGCAGCTGTCATGTGCTTGGGCCTGTATCTTTTAGCCATGTGCTGCATACTATCAACATGAGCTTTGTCACTGTACCTTCCACAGCTATTCTCATTTGTAAGCATACGTGTGCACTTTTTATAAGCTTGTATATCTGACAAATCGCAATAGCCTTATTTAATGTCAGATTACTGTCTCAAAGAAAAATCTTTCTCATTATGTGATTATTATTACCACACATAAGCCTGCCTTTTATCAACTCATCTCTCAAATCACCAGATCTGCATGTTTTAGCCTTATTTCTCAAGTCAGTTTTATATATATATATATATATATATATATATATATATATATATATATATATATATATATATGCTGCAAAAGTTTTAATAGGCTTTTGATCCCTTGTGTAAAATAAGTGTCTTTCCATTGTAATATTGGGGTTACACATTTCTCTAAATTTATGTTTTAAGCACACTGGGTCTTCCCTTGTTTCAGCCGGTACCACTATATGTTAGTCTTCCCCCCTTCCCTGCAAACACAACAGGTGCATGCACAAATGAGCACTCTATTTCAATGGCCTCTGAACCAGCTAATTTAAGCAGAATAAATTATTTTGTAAATGTGTCTTTGTCAGAAAAAGCAGTTTGTATGAAAATATATTCTTGCACAAATACACTCCAGTTTTATGCAATATTGTTATGAAACACAAACGGTACAGGTCTGCAAAAACCTTCTGTCATGCCCACTGAATATAGTAAAACATAATGCAAAATGGCCCTTGTAATTATGTACACTCATTTACACACACCTGGTATTTGTAATAATCTATTGCACAATAAACTCTTCGAAATACTGTACTCTGCAAAATATGCCTTGAAATGACTGTACTTTTCTTTGAAACAACTTTACTTTGTGAAATAACTGTACTGTAATACTGCACACACTTGCAAACACTTTGCACACTTCAGATACATTGAATAACAAATAGCAAAAAAAAAATACAGTAATTTTTCCCTTTTTTGTGCATTTTATGCAATTCAGATATTATGGCAAACATTTTCATAATATTTCAAATATTTTTCATCAACATCGCAGTTTCAGACATTTTGTTTAACAAGAATTTTGTTTTGAGCATTCTGAGTGCTTCATTTTATATTTATAGCAAAAATAAATCATTTAAGCCCGTTTTAGTACCTGGAATTTGTTTCTGACCTGCTTTGTGAGTTGTCTGAACAGTAGGGATGATCCCTCCTGTATGTTCCTCCAACTTTAACTGGTTGCCTCACAGCTGTAACTCTGTATCCCTGTTCTGACACAATATCGCTCTTCTTATGTGCAATAAGTAGACGCTGAGGCTTGGGTATTCATTTAAGTAGTTTATTGTATACAAATACATCAGGAACTGTCTAACTAACTGACTAGATACTTGCATGCTTTCATTCTGGCTGCTCATTCCAAATGACACTGTTGCTTGCACATGCTCAGTACATATATGCATGTGCTGACTCACTGTAAAGCTTCTTAAAAGTATATCAAAGACACTGATCTACACCCACTATCATGAAGTACATGACATATCTTACATTCCTTTCAAGAATACAATTTTCCTTTGCAATCGCTATAAATCTACTTATCCTTCTCACATGTCATATTCTTACAATCCCATTTACATCCATCCAGTTTCTCTCCCAGAAATCCACAACCACAACCACAGCAGTCCTCTAACATGCCATATCTTTCAACCACATATCCTGAGCTATACCCACATGGGTCCCAATCAAAAGCTCAAGTTTTCATATACTTGAAATTGACATGACTGAAACCATATGATCAATTTTGTGAGAACGTAAAGGTTTTCAATGGAGATTTTGGCTTAGTGAAGATCAGGGAATTTACCCTTTTCTCCAATGTAGTGCTATCTCAGTGTTGGTATATATAGTATACAGGGGGGTGAAGGGGTGCACAGGGGCTTGTTTCCTTGCAGAAATGCAGACAAAACGTAGATTTTTTGTTTTTTCCAAAGTTCAAGTTTTCAAAAACTTGATTATATTGTCTTGACAATATGAATTTCGAGTTTCTGGAAACTTGAGCTTCTGACATAGACCCATCTGAACACACTGCTAAACTCATGCACCTTTAAATACTTAAAGATCAGTAAGTCATTGTTCTCCACCTATCTACAAACACATAAAAAGACTAGATATTTCTACACATAACTGCATACCATATGTAAGCTAGTCCAAAGTGGGGATATCGACCCTTACCGTTGCACAAGCACCAATATGCAGTCAGAATAAACCACACCCCATTCAGAAAGACACAACTGATTTCCCAGACAATTACTGAGTTCATAACCTATTTCTCTTAAACAAGAAATTTCGAAGCATATGCAATAACACCCATGATCCCAACCCATGATCTTCACACAACCCTCTCGCACTATAGCCCTGACATACTTATAGCTACTGAAACCTAACTAAAGCCAGAAATAACTATTAGTGAAATATTCTTCCTAGATATAACATAATCTGGTCAGACAGACAGACTGAAAAAAATAGTAGGTGGAATAGTAATAATTTTTAAAAACCCCATAGAAGTAAACCAAGATAATCAAACTACCCCCAAAATTTCAAACCCCTGAAATTATCATTACCCATCTCAAACTCATTAACAGTAAATCAATCTGCCTAGTAGGACTATACATTCCTCAAGAAACAATCTAGCCAGAACTGAAAAAGTTTTTCAGTGGCTGTATCACAATATAAAAAAGGCCATAATCTTAGGTGATGTAAACATTGACGCGAAACAAATACCTCACTTGACCTAAACTTGCAGCAACTCATTTCAATACCCATTTTATAAATTATGTCTTATCACTAACCAAACAAAACTCTACCCCAACCCTCACTACTCCACATCCCCTGCCAACAACAAAGTACTCTTCAAACTTGATAGTATACCCACATCAGCAATAAAAAAAATACCAACTAAAAATTAAACCGACTACTTCGGTATCAGACAAATTACCAGCAGAGTACCTCAAAATAGCAGCAGAAGCTATAGCATTTCTAGTCTCCATAATTATCAAAAGATCCTTAAAAGAAAACCACATCCCTGACATCTGGAAATATTATATATCATAAAGGCAAAAATTCTAGGTTCATAGGTTCATTGGTAGGTACTAGGCTATTGGCCCTAGGGCCTATACAAGCCTAGCCATAATGACTCCCTGGCTATTGCTTCCCACAAATATTTACTTTTCTGGACCCCTGTCTAGCAGGGCTACTAATGTGATCCCCGGGGTGAATTTCCTATCTCCCATCCAATCGGCAAGGTTCCTCTTGAAGAGGGCCATTGAGGCTCTCTGCCTGTGGGCAGCCTATTCCAGAGTATGTGGAGTCTCTGGGTCAGGAACCTATCCCTCCAGCATGTTCTATTCATCATGACAACAAGGTTAAGATTCCTGGAGCATGTGGCTCGGAGGGATTGGGATTTCTTTAAATGTAGCATGTCCAACAACTCTGGGTTTGACATGGCATTGTATGTTAGGCAGAGATCGCCTCTGAGTAGGCAATATGCAACAGAGTATAGCTGGAGTTTCTTTAGACGGTCAGCATAAGGCATCTGCTTTAGGCCTGTGATTATTTTTGTGAGGTATTTCTGTGGCCTTTCTAGTTGTTGCAGATGTCTTGTGAGGTACATACCAAACAGGGCATTGTATTCTATAATGGGTCTAATGAAGGATGAGTACAGAGGGACAATGACCTCCTTTTCGCTGGATAAAAAGCCCTTAATGATGAGGTGTACCATGTAGAAGGATTTTCTAACTGTTGTGGCTATGTGGTTATCAAAGGTGAGACCACTGTCCACCTGTCTCCCTAGGTCTCTTATCACACTTTCGGTGTTTAGTGTACTGCCACCTATGTGGTAGTTCACAGGTATGTGTTTTTTTCCCAAAGGGGGCAACTATACATTTTTTTGCATTTAGCTTGAGCCCAAGGCTCTGGTACCAGGCATCTGTTTCAGTAAGGCCCTTTTGTAGTATATTCACATAATTTGGGGATTCAATAATGGCTCATAGCTTGCAGTCATCTGAGAACTTTGCAAGCCAGAGTCCCTTAGTGTTGGCCTGTACTTCTAAGAAGTAGATGACAAACAAGAGTGGTCCCAGGACAGAACCCTGTGGTACATCACTTGTCACTTATCTGGAGCTAGATTTGGAGTTGACTACTTTTACAGTGTGTGTTCTGTTTGTAAGCCAGTTTGTAACCCATCAAGTGACATAGGGATTAATGACCAGCTTAGTAAGTTTATCTATGATTCCAGAGTGGGGGATAGTGTTGAAAGCCTTGGTGAGGTTCAAGTAGGCTGTGTGAACCACCTTACCCTCATCCATGGCTCTGGAGACTGATTCGAAGAAGTCAATTAGGTTCAGGAGGCAAAATCTGCCCTTCACAAACCCAACTGGGTGGGGTTCAGTGTTTGAAGGTTGCTAATGTTTTTGTTTATAAGTTCTATGATAATATGTTCCATAGCCTTGCAAATCAGGATCGTCCGACTGATGGGACAGTAGTTCTCGGGATCCAAAGCGGATCCCCCCTTGTGGAGTGGGATGACTGTAGCTGTGCACCACTCTGTGGGCACGAAGCCTGAGGTGAGGTTATGATTAAACATGACACATAGGTGAGGTGCCAGTTCATTTTGTAATTTATGCAGTACATAGCCCGGGATGTCTTCTGGTCCCATGGATGCTGTATTCGTGGCTTTGGTCTATACAGGCTTTCTACCTCAATCTAAATAATGTTTCATATAACAACTTCTACCTCCTGCTAAATCTCTTGCTGCCTTTGCTACTCTTCCGTGTACTTCCAACTGATAATCACATCCCATAATACATCCACTGTCTGTCTGTGTATTTTCTCTGTAACTAATTGCCTCAAGAAACAGTATATATTACCCTAAATTCATAGACGTCTGTATGTTATATAATGTGTTCTGGAAGTCTTCATATAATTGTGTTTTCATGTAACTCAATGCATTTTACAAAATGTCAATTTTTGTTTATATTTAAATGTATGTGGAGTTTTTCTTCTCAGGTGGAACTTCCCAGTAAACAAGGAAAAATAAATAAATAAATAATGCATACCACTGACACATGCACATGCATGCACACACACATGCACACACACAAACACACACACACACACACACACACACACACACACACACACACACACACACACACACACACACACACACACACACACACACACACACACACACACACACACACACACACACACACACACACACACACAGAAAATATGCATACACATAAATATGTGAATGTGTTTAGCCATAATTTATTCAGTATTGAATTAACAGTTTATTCTCTTCATTATTGTGGGAGGTTTTCTTGACAATTTTGAGCCACCCATTGTGCATTTTCTTGACAATTTTGAGCAATCCATTGTGCATTTTCTTTAACATTTTGAGACTTCCATCATGCATTTTCTTTACAATTTTGAGCAACCCATCATGTTGGCATCAGTGTGTAAAGCAACATGCTCACAGAACACTGCTACCAAACATTTCATGTCAGGAGAATGACAAAAGTAGAGTGACAAAAGTAAAATATTCCGCTGGCAAGGAAGATCATTTTACAATATCTGAATGCTAGCATTTGTGGCAGCATTGTTAACAAACCAAGAAGATCAGGGACTGTTGTAAAAGTGTGGTTGGACTACTGAAGCAAATGTTAAGGTACTGCTTTCCAATGTATTTCAATTATTCATGTCATAATGTACAGTCTGTATATATAGGTTCATAGGTTCATAGGTTGGTGCTAGGCTATCAGCCCTAGGGCCTATACAAGCCTAGCCATAACAATTCCCTGGCTATTTCTTCCCACATTATTTACTTTCCTGGACCCCTGTCTAGTAGGGTGACTGACGTGATCCCTGGTGTGAATTTCCTTTCTCCCATCCAATCGTCAAGGTTCCTCTTGAAGAGGTCCAAAGAGGCACTCTGTTTGACATGTATGGGCAATCTATTCCAGAGTCTGGGGAGTCTCTGGGTCAGGAACCTATCCCTCCAGCATGTTTTGTTTATTGTGATGACAAGGTTTAGATCCCTGGAGCGTGTAGCTCTGAGGGATTGGGATTTCTTTAAGTGTAGCATGTCCAACAGCTCTGGGTTTGGCATGGCCTTGTATGTTAATCAGAGATCGCCTCTGAGTAGACGATATGCGACAGAGTATAGCTGGAGTTTTTTAAGGCGGTCAGCATAGGGCATCTGCTTTAGGCCTGTGATTCTTTTAGTGAGGTATTTCTGAGGCCTTTCCAGTTGTTGCAGATGTCTTGAGAGGTACATACCAAATGGGGCGTTGTATTCTATAATGGGTCTAATGAGGGATGAGTACAGTGGGACAATGACCTCCTTTTTTCTGGATGAAAAGCCCTTCGTGATGAGGTGTGCCACATAGAAGGATTTCCTGACTGTTGTGGTGATGTGGTTATCGAAGGTGAGACCATTGTCCACCTGTGTCCCTAAGTCTCTTATCACACTTTCTGTGTTTAGTGTACTGCCACCTATATGGTAATTCATGGATACATGTTTTTTCCCAAAGGGGATAACAATACATTTCTTGGCATTGAGCTTGAGCCCATGGCTCTGGCACCAAGCATCTGTTTCTGTAAGGCCCTTTTGTAGAGTATCCACATCATTTGGGGATTCAATAATGGCTCCCAGTTTGCAGTTATCTGCAAACTTTGTTAGTCAGAGTCCCTTAGTGTTGACCTGTACTTCAGAGAAGTAGATGCCAAACAAGAGCGGCCCCAGGACTGAACCCTGAGGTACTCCATTTGTCACTTGTCTGGGGCTGGATTTGGAGTCGGCTACTTTTACAGTGTGGGTTCTATCAGTAAGCCATTTAGCAACCCATTGGGTGACATAGGGATTAATGCCCAACTTAGTAAGTTTATCTATGATGCCAGAGTGGGGGATGGTATCAAAGGCCTTGGCAAGGTCTAGATAGGCTGTGTGGACCACCTTACCCTTGTCCATGGCTCTGGAGACTGATTCAAAGAAGTCAATCAGGTTCAGGAGACAAGATCGGCCCTTCACAAACCCAAACTGGGTGGGGTCCAGTGTTTGAAGGTTGCCAATGTCTTTGTTTATAAGTTCCATGATAATACGCTCCATGGCCTTGCAGATAAGGCTTGTCAGACTGATGGGATGGTAGTTTCCGGGATCCAAGGTGGATCCCCTTGTGGATTGGGATAACTGTAGCTCTGCGCCACTCAGTGGGCACGAAACCTGAGGTGAGGCTATGATTAAACATGACACTTAGGTGAGGTGCCAGTTCATATTGTAGTTCATGTAGTACACAGCCCGGGATGTCATCTGGTCCCATGGATGCTGTATTCTTGGCTTTAGAGAGTGCGTTTTGTACCTGTGTGGCCATTATTACTGGAATTTGGCAATCTTCCGGTATTGAGATGGGCCATTTAGGGGGTGAGAGGGGGGTAAAGTTGGCACTGAATCGATCTGCCAGGATATTGGCAATATCCTTTGGATCAGTATATTTAATGCCATTCTGTTTAATTCAGAGCAGATCTGAGCATTGCCATTTAGATTCTTGACATAGTTATAGAATGCTTTGTGGTTGTCCTTGGAATCTTTGGCAATTTTATTTTCGTAACTAGCTTTGGAGGATTTTATGAGGCATCTCAGTTTCTTACTGAGGCTAGTAAGGGAGTTTTTTGCATCCTGGGATTTTCCTTTTTTCTGCAAAAGTTTCTTCCTTTTGTTGTAAAGTTTGTTTATGGCAGGGGACCACCAGATTGGCTTCCTTTTTTTGGATGAGAGAATTTTGGTTCTATTTGGGATGGCACGATTCATGCATGAGTGGATGTGCTCGTACAGTGCCTTAGTGTAGGATTCAGCAGTTGAACTTTCAGTTACCGTCTGCATGGGTGTTATGAAGTTTGTCACTTCTGACTTGAGTAGCATGAAGTTGGCTTTGGAGAAGTTTTTTATGGTGGTTTCTTTACTGGGGGGGTGGGGGTGGGATGTGGATGTTAAGGGTGATTATCTTATGGTCAGACCTGACTAACGAGGGGGTGACCATAGGTATGGAGCATTGATTTCCCATGTTGGTAATGACCAGGTCTAGGATATTGGAGCCCCTGGTGGGACTATGGATTAGTTGATCCAGGGCATTGGAATTTATGAATTCCAAGAACCGTTGTGCAAAGGTGTTGGGACATGAGTAGTTTTCCCAGTTAATGGCAGGGTAGTTAAAATCACCCAGTATTAGGGTGTTTGGTTCTATCTTAATATTTTCCAGTATGTTTAAAAAGGTGTAGTGAGAATCTTGGGGTATGGTGGGGGATCTGTAGCAAGCTACAATTTGGATTGCAGTCTTACCTAGTGTTAGTTGCACTTGGAGAATTGGAATGCTGTTGCCAAAATACATATGGAAATGTGGAAATGTGAGGGATGAGGTAGAATTTTGTTATAATAACAACATTACTGCACACACCCTGGCATGTATGGTTCAGAAGAGCCATTGTGTGTGTGTGTGTGTGTGTGTGTGTGTGTGTGTGTGTGTGTGTGTGTGTGTGTGTGTGTGTGTGTGTGTGTGTGTGTGTGTGTGTGTGTGTGTGTGTGTGTGTGTGCGTGTGCGTGTGTGTGCGTGTGTGTGTGTGTGTGTGTGTGTGTGTGTGTGTGTGTGTGTGTGTGTGTGTGTGTGTGTGTTTGCCCTATGGTTTAGCCTGCTGTCATCTTGTCAATCTCGGAGACTGGGCAAACATGTCTGATAGTTGGTTATGCAACCCATGTTTGCTGGTTATGCACCCTTTGTTAGCTCTTTTTATCATGTATACCAACTCCCATGATCACCATGATCAGAATGTACTGCAGTCACCAAGCTAGGCTCTACCATGTGTTTCACTGAATGCAGCCATATCACATATTTCCATTATGGAGGAGACTGATATGCTGGCAAACCATTGGCACAAAGGAAATAAGCAGTCCAGGAATGCCATTCCATCACAGAATGAACACGTTACACTCTAACTCACACACTGCACTCACCTCTACTGGCAATTTGGAAGATAGCTATTTTTTATATTGCATACCTTCTGCATGTGGAAGTAAACCACCTGAGCATACACAAAAATTGCAGATGGACACATGGAGGAAATGTACAGAGAGAGAGAGAGAGAGAGAGAGAGACAGAGACAGAGACAGAGACAGTGTGTATGTATGTGCTGGGGAGTGAATATATGGACATGTATTTGCTCACACACACATAGATATATATATATATATATATATATATATATATATATATATATATATATATATAAAGATTCACTTTGAATCATTGAATGTTCAGAACATCGATGTTCTGATCATCAAGACCAGAACATCGATGTTCAGAACATCAAAGGTTCAAAATGAACCATACAAACACCAAAAAACTCACAAAAACTATGTTATGCAGGGAGGCTTCACCCCACTGTGCCCCCCATATCCCCCTACTTTAATATTCCAACTCCGATACTGCACTACAGTGGTGTAAGGGAAATCTCCCATTTACCGCTATATGCGGTAGCGCTAAACAGGAGATTTCCCATACTCTACCTGCAATTCCAACACTCAGATGGCACACACACACACACACACACACACACACACACACACACACACACACACACACACACACACACACACACACACACACACACACACACACACACACACACACACACACACACACACACAACATGCAAGGCACCTTGCTGCCCTGCATACACACCCAACATTCTACAATTTCACTTACCTGGCACTTCCACTTTAAAACCTTCGATATTCTGAACTACGATGTTCTGGTCTTGATGTTCTGAATATTTGATGATTTAAAATGGAACCATATATATATATATATATATATATATATATATATATATATATATATATATATATATATATATATATATATATACTAAGATAGATATAGATATAAATATAGATGTATGGGTCTCCTCTTCAATTAAAAAACATTTTTTCGAAGAACAGAAAGCTGAACCCACTTTAACGAAAGTACACTTAAACAAAAGTGGACTTTCGCAAACACCGATTCACTGAATCAGAAAGAAAACACACTAAAAACTCCCCCCACACTCCCTCTACTTATATATACTAACTCCAAGATTGCACTACAGTGGGGAAAAGGGTATATTTCCTTATACCCACTGTAATGTGCTTCGGTAAACTCATGTTTGGGAAAGTGCACATTCACTTAAGTGGACTTTCGATAAAGTGGGTCCAGCTTTCTGTATTCAGAAAAAATGTTTTTTTGATAAAGAGAAGTAGACCCAGATATAGCTATATTCTTAAGTAATAAGTAAGTAAGTTTAAGTAAGTTTGAGCTGCTTTTGGCTTTTAGCCTACATGGAGTTAGTACAAACTGAAAAGAGATGCTGATATGCAAAATGTGTTATGAGACCAGATAAGCCATGTGTATATTATGGTTCAAAATATCAGGTGACTAACACCAGTAACGTAAAATCATAATAATAATAATTATAATAATGAAAAAATGAAGACTGAAGTAAAACTAATCTTATATAGACATGCTGTAATAAAGTTAGATTTTTAAAACATTCACACCCTACAATAGTGAAGTACCGTATTAAATGCATAAGTTAATAAGTACTGCAGCAGACAAGGCCTCCACATAAAGAAATGATGCTATAGATCCAGTTTGAAAAGAGGCTTGTTTGAGATATATCAGAGTTTGCCTACAGAATTTCACTTCTTTTTTATGTTTGATAACCTGTAATGTAACAGCACATCTGTTTGCTGAGCTGGGAATATGAATTCAGTATCCCATTGTGGATCACAGCTTCTGCTATAGTTTTACCAAATAAGAACATTGGTTAAGGATCGATAATTGAGTAGACACAGTAGTTTTATCTGCTATTGTCATTGTGTGTAGTGCTGGCACAGCTCAGGCCATTTTATGATCCATGGGAGGAGTACTATGATGTGGTCAGCCATGATGGCCAGAAGAAGATCTGGAGAGATTGTTGCGTCCTTGATCAAATGTGTAGTAAAGGTGAATGCAGGTTATTATACTTCAATATAAACTGAAGGAAGCATGCTGATTACAGAAATATAACAAGCACATGCATATTTACAGTGATGATTCTAGATCTACACAGTAGAAATTATTAATGCTATAGAGTAATGAAGGCCTGTTCAATAAGGTCGACATATCTTGCATATATGATGCTATAGAAATGACTTATTTTTTTATTAACTGTGGCTAAAGCAAAATTTAAATTCTGTTCAGACTTTAGCAAATTGTTAATTATCCCACAAGGTAAATTACTGGAGTAGACTTTCTATATGTCTGATTTGACAAGCAGAGTTAAGTCCAACAGTGATATAAGAGTTTTATAAATTATTCTCTGACATATAATTCTTACAGGCAAAGAGCATTTTTTTTTTGTTTTATCTGTACTGAGATGTGATCTGATATAGCCAAGCTATGCTTGTATAGAATTGTACTAAAGCTTAAGGTTAATAACTGACATCTATGCAATCCTAAGCAAGTCTGGCATCATCACATTATCTAGCCATATCATTAATGAAAATGTGGCAGATGAGAAGTCATAATACTAAAACTTTTGAGACACCAAGTCTCACTGCCAGACAGGGAAAGATGACATTACTGTATCTAACAGATTAGTATTGGTTTTCTATGTTACTGGCAAACCACTTGCAGGTTCTGAGTGATGGGTCACAGATTGTAAGGACATCCTAAACAAGTAATGATTAACAGTATTAAATTCCTCTGATCATTCCAAAAAAGCAACACTGAGTTTCTTGCCAAGGTTAACAAAACATTATCTGCTTCATTCGCATATTGCAAAACTCCCATCATTATCTAAAATAAATTTAAATGAAAGTATCAAGAGAAAAGAAAGAGAAGGGCATTTTGTCTTTCTTAATGGATAAGTACATCACCACATCATAATACAAACAGCAGTCCAACAACGTTTGTAGATTATTTCAAAAATGTGGAATAATTATAAGAAGATACATAACCCACTAACAGCAAACTGATCAAGTCAGACTTATTGTACAACAGGTCTACAAAAATTGCAGGCAATGTTAAGAAAAAAACACAATTTTTTTGTATAGAACAAGACCCCCTGCATCCCCTATGTGAAAGACTGTCCTGCACATCCCCTTACTTATGTATGACAAAATTCTACACATCCTGAAAGGGTAGAAAAAGTCACACATGAATACATTTTCACAGTGAGTTAAATAATATAATACCATTCTGGGACTTGCACACTTGAGGTATTGGGCTTGGTAACATGAAATTCAAGGTGTTACCATGCAGTAAGTGGTAGGACTCTGCAGAAATGCATCTCATTGCAGAAACAGTAAAATATATATGACACAAGTAAATTTAACCCAGACACATTCAAGCCAATGCTCTCATCATTCAACTGGAATATACTAATATCTACCCTTTTGGATGAAGCTATAATGATATTTAATATAATACATTTAATAAAATAACACTGCCAAGGAACAAGAGAATAAAAGTAAATGATGCCCCCTGGTTAACTAAGACTATTATTAAATTAATGCAGAACAGAGACAAAGCTTTGAGAAACTGACAAGAAAAAAATTCTCAGAACCTCCAACAATATAAAATACTAAGCAACCAGGCAACAACAACAAATAATCTCAGACATAAAATGTACTACAATAATTTCCAGAATAGTTGTAAAACAGATCCCCAAAAATTCTGGTCAACAATCAACAAAATATCACAACCTGGGCAAAAAAATAATTCCGACCAATCTCCAAATCGTAATGCAATGATTATACATAGCATAGCTTCTATTACAAAGTGTTTCAATTCAGCTCAAGTTTGCTCAGCTGAACAATCGCAAGCTACTTCTATATTCAGTCTTCAGACAGTGCCTATAATCACAATCAAACATCGGCAAAATAAGCTAAAAAGTTTGGTCTGCCTCTGCCGATAATTTACCTGGTCAGTTTCTAAAAATAGCAGCTAGTAGCACAGTCTACACCATTTCTATTTTCATAAACAGATCTTTACAAGACTCATATGTCCCCAAACTCTGGAAAAGTCACAAATTATTCCCTTCCACAGAGGAGATGATTCAACTGTTATCACAAACTTCAGGCCAATATCAGTACAATCTCCACTTTCAAAATTATTGGGAAAACGTGTCCCTAAGCATTTTTTTCAATACCTTTCACCGGAACAACTTTTATCCTCAGCTCAACATGGTTTTCAACCATCCCATATTACTAATACAGCCTTACTCTCATTCATGGAAACATTCAATAAAGCCAGGGATTGTTACAAATTCCCATCTGCATTGTTCCTTGATCTATCAAAGTCTTCAATATTGTTAGCCATACAAAACTACTAACAGAATTGTAACCATTAGGCCTTACAGCAAATACCTTATACTGGTTTCAGAGCTATCTCAAAGATGGATTCCAATCAGTAAAATGGCAGAACACTTTATCTTCTCTTCTCCCTGTAAATACAGGTGTCCCACAAGGCTCAGTCCATGGACTCTTACTGTTTAATATACTTACAAACTCACTCCATGCATGCATAGTGCTATGCCTCAGTTATACAATATGCTGAGGACTCAACACTTATATGCTCATCAAATGATCCAACTGACATACAGCAAATCACTCAGGAATCCTTCACTGCCACAAAAAATGGTTACAAAACTATCAACTTTTGCTTAATCCCAATAAAACTAAATTACTATTGTTTTCCTCACATCAAAAAACAACTTTTCTACTTCTGATTAATCTTTGCAAAACTGACCTTAATAAACTCTCCATCTGTTACAACAAAATTGCTAGATTCGCTACCAGTGCCAAATCACGATGCCACCACTGCCTTTCCCTACAAGTCTTGCACTGGCTTGAATTTCTGAACCTATTAAGGTACCATCAACTTAGCCTAGCTCATCTAATTCTGTACTATCCCGAGAAAATCCCCAACCTGACTGTCATGCTGAACTTCTACAATTCAAATAGACTTCGGTCCCAACAAAGCCTTAATTGAAACCATCACATGCAAAAACAACTCGGGGGGGATTACTATTTGCCCATGAAATAGCAAAAATATGGAACAACCTTCCCCCTGACCTCAGACTACAAAACTCCACACCCTACTTCAAAGTCTACTTAAAACATACCTCTTCACCAACCATCTATGCAATTGTAATTGACCTCTTAAAGCCTCTTCCATTCACTATTTTTACACCCAATCTGTCCTGGACAACACAAACACCACCATCTAACTATACCAATCCATGTGTGAGCAATAACCTATATATGAGTGTATGTACATGTGTGTTTTGTGTGTGTGTGTGTGTGTGTGTGTGTGTGTGTGTGTGTGTGTGTGTGTGTGTGTGTTTTTGTGTGTATGTATGTGTGCATGTGTGTGTATGTATATATATATATATATATATATATATATATATATATATATATATATATACACACACACACACACACATATATATATATATATATATATATATATATATATATATATATATATATATGGGTTCACTTCATAAGCGTGAATGGCTAAAATATTGAATTTCAGCAATTTGTGTCCATGAAACTGAAACTTCTAAATAACAAAAGTACAGAATTGCTAACAGGTCTATGTCGAATTCGTGTTTATGCATTTTTGTTATCGTACGGAAGTGTTCGGCTGGGATGGTGTCTGCAGTTTAAGGTGAGTGAGTGTGCGTGAGTGGTTTTTGTAACTTGTATGAGTGGGTCAGGGTAGGGAGGTGGGGGGATGAGTGTGTGTGTGTTCGCTGTGTGTGATTTTTTTTTTTTACTGTTGGTGCGATCTCGGAGTTAGTATATATAAGTAGGGGTGTGTGGGGTGCAGGGGGGCTTGCCCCCTACATATGTGTAGTGTAGGTGTGTGTCTGTGTGGTGTTGTATTGTTTTTCATTGTTTTGTGGTGTGTGTGTTATGGTTTGTGTGCTGTATGCTGTGTGTTCAATGTTGCGATTTCTTGGTTGTAAGGTATTGGTGTTTTAATGGTTTCGACTTTATACTGTAAATGCTGAAATACGATATTTCAGCATTTCGGCAATATCAAGTGAAACTATATTTATATATATATATATATATATATATATATATATATATATATATATATATACACATATATATAAAATGTGTATATAAGTGTATATATGTGTATATGCTCTTACTTGTATATTTGCTTGAATGTATATATGGAAACTTAAACAGTTATATACTCTTATTCAGTTGTGAAATATCTTGCAATGGTCTACCAGGTTCTTATTTACTCTCATATTATATATTTTGCACACTTGTATTTTCAACCAAAAGGTAGAATATCCTATTATTGTATACTAATGGCTGTAAAGTCTACAATCTGTATGCTACTACTCTGTAATCTCACTTTTGTGAATTTTTCTTCTCTCTGTAAACTTATGGAGTTTTTCTCCCCAGGACTCCACTGAAAATGGACACGTTGTCCAGTTGGACTATCCTAGCAAATACATATTAAATAAATAAATAACTTCAATATATGTACCCACAATAGCACCAATATTGAACTAACATGTCAAATAAAGCTGCTAGGAATGATAATAGATGACACTTTTAAATTTGATTACCATATACAAAATGCAATTAAAAACACACACACATAAAAAAACTGGATCTTCTCTACAGAGTTAGAAACTTCCTCATCCCCACCTATAGAATCATACCAGTAAAAACTTACCTCCTTCCTCCAAATTTCTCACAAATTTCCAAAAATCAAACACTCATAAACTGGGACAATGCTACAATAAAATTGATAAATTTGGTAACATTGTTCAATACTGTGCCCATTATTGTATTGCACTAAAACCCCATAACTGGGTAGAACTAACCAACTACCTAAAATGTGCTCAGTTACTCACTGTATATAACATCACTAACTATCCTGACATATGTACTGCTCTACATGCAATCATACAAAATACTTGTTCAGTCACCTTTTGAGTTCAAATGACCAAAAGCAACTTACTGTCTATAGAACAAACAAATCAGCCAGACTCTCCTTTCACACCTACTCTTGTTTCCAAAGCCTGGAATTCCCTCCCTTCTTCCATTAACAGAGTTACCTCTTACCAGTCCTTCAAACTGTATCTAAAAGACCACCTAAAAAGGAGTGGCTTTGTTCCTGCTGTACTCCAGGATAACGATATTCTGTCCTATTTACAGCTCAGACCTACTTTAACCCCTTATCCATGACAACATTCCTATCAAATCTCTCCCAGTGTCTCTATAAACACTCTATTTTCTTCATAATTCTCCTGACTCTTCTTAGACTCTAATGTAGCCACATAAAAAAAAAACGTACCCCTGTGCTTAGTACTTTGATTAAAACTCTATATCACAAACTCCATCTGTCTCTTATATATACTTAACCAAACTTCAGCTAACACGGTCTTATTGTTTCACTGTAGTAAATATAACCGTCTCATGTCTATCTTCACTAGTATAAATGAAACTAAACACACCCATAAGAATCTTAGACTCTCATGTCAACAACTTACTTCATTCTATCACACTTACCATCCTGTCTATCAATTATATAAATATTTGATTCTGAACTTTTGTAATCATTTGACTGTATGGATTAGTGTTTCAAATGTAATTTTATATTTACTGTTACAGATTTAAATTCTCTATATATTACAATGTGAAATGTAATCTACACCTAGAGCTTTTCTTCCTGTTTCTCTGCTATAAATGGATACATACTCAGACAGACTATTCCAGTAAACAAATGTGCAATAAATAAATAAAACGTTTAATTTCATGTGAATTAGTTTACAATATCCTGTTCAAAAGAAGGCCCATACTTAATATGCAAACGTTCTCAGGAATGCACTGCATTAATACCTATCACCTCTGATACAATTTTTAATTGTTAAAACATAATGTACTAGAAATTAAAAAAAAAAGTTCTATGAATGAAGAGATTTATTGTTAGTGTATTCCAAAGTAAAGAACTTCATAGCTAAGCTCAGGTGTCAGGTCTCCATGAAATACTTATCTCTAGTTATAATAACACACAATCAGGTGCAACACAGGAAGAGTAATTAAGATTACAGTTTAGCAATCAGATTGTCTGAGATGAAACCTAAGTGGGTACTTGAAGAACTAATTAATATGCTAATAGCCATAACTATATGCCCCTCACACGATACAGCTGCTTTGCCATGTATCCTGTTAAGAGTGCAGGCATCCCTTGGAAATATTAACATTATGTGCACCTGGTGATAGCCTCAGCTTTCAGTGTAATGTAGTTTTTCAGCCAGACAACAGTTTTCATCTAGCATGGAAATTAAAAACATTAAATTGCACATAGGTTTATATAACACTATCTGTAATCATTCAAAAATAGAACAATATGCAAGTCTCCATAAAGTTAAGAAGCTGCAACTCCAGCTGAGTTTTATAACACATCTTAAGGCAACCCTTTCAAGTCAATGTATCTTGATATATAATATTATAGAGTCACTCTCATTATAGCTTTGAGAAATATGGATTAGTATACTGGCTGGTATTTAATTAATTTTATGTATGCATGCAGTTACCTCCTTTTTTGCTATTGATTTACTGATGTTAAGTGCACTAAACATAAAAGGCAACTTTCAAGACATGATATTGATGAATATGTTCATGCAATACCGTGAGAAAAAATTCTGAAAGTGTATCTTTTCAGATGGGTGTGCAAGGAACAGACGCAAAGCGGATGCATTAAAATTTAAAGACTACAATACTGGTCCAAGGTGTATGGATCAGGTATACAAAACCCTTACTGGGAATATAGGTGGCAAATAGGAGTGGGGACTCTTAATTAGCAGCAAGGAGGACCAGTAATAGTCAGGGTGGTACTGATTTTAATGGCCATCAGAGCAGATAAGGTGTGATGACCTTCAAGATGCAAAACATGGCTATTGGCCAAACCACTTGTGTCATAAAATTATAAACTGCAAGACATGTCTGCTAAACATAACCAATTGTGTTCACTAAGTAAGTAGAACTGTGTGCATGCCGGCATACCTCCCCTATGGACCTTCTGTGAATGTGAAGACCAAGTAGTCTTGTAATCAGAATGTTTGAACTCCTTTCCCAACCCCAGTTTCACCCTTAAGTCTAAACTCAGTGCTTCTGAAGACAAGGTGACAGAGAGTTCAAAATTGCCTCAACCCAAAGAAACCCTCCTGGTTTATGATAATTTTTGGGGTAAACATTTTTTCTTTACTGTCCAACCACACAAATTACTTCATTCTGCTGAAATTAAAATATTTTATGGGGTCTGTCAAATGGGCCATTGTTGTGGCTGCCTCACTACCTGCCCTTCTGCTCAGCCTAACCAACTTTTGTAACATAACATTCCATAATAAACTATGGAAAAGAATTCTAGGGTCTTGCCATCCTCTCTATTAAGTATTGCTTCCTGATAGCTAATGTGAATGTCCCAGGTTCTATTTCATAGTCATAGTCTCCATTTTGTATCATTTAACTTAGCCCAGCCATCATGCTGATAAAATCCTATAACTACAGATTGTATTGTCTCTGTAATCTGCCCTCTGCATTAAATGTGCCATACTCATTTTGCATTAAGCAGATCTTCCGCCTTAGACTTCTGGCTGGAGTATATACAGTCTGCCAGGTATTAACACTCAGACATACACAATGCACAGTAGTACTTGCAATGCATGCTTTCATGCTTCTGCTCTGCTTATTGTACATTCCATGTAGTCTTCTGTGTTAGTCCACCAGCTTGTCACACTGTATAGAAAGATTTCATTTAGATGTTGTTACATTCCCAAACTGTTCCTCCTTCTTTCTTCCTTAACTATCAATCTGGCTTCTTCTTAACTTATTGCAGTTCATCACTCTGCATTTCTAGCACAAAATCCCAGCTGAAGAAAGATGCAATCATTCATGTATCTACTATATTTTTATATGTATGTAAGATATATACATCAAATTAAGAACTGAGCAATTCTATAACTAGTTTTTGGACTAAAGGAAGGACTGTACTTGCACATTACTGAAAGCAATATTAAGTAAGTATGACATATATGATTATGAACATAGGTACTATAGCTAATGCAAGATGTACCATTCAATTTGTAGTGGGAAAAATACAAAACGAATATGGCATTCTGCTAGTGACTCGTACCTCTATCATGCAGCTGTGGGATTTGAGTAAGTGTTTTCTTTTGCTTTGCACTACTTGGGTTTTTAATGCTGACTGCTCTTGTGTGGTGTGCATTGTCGTACAATCCAGTAGAAAAGGAATGATGTGCTAACATGGGGCAGCTGATTATGCATACCATGACATGATTGGTTACATATGACTTAATTGATTATGCATAGTTTGGTTGATTACACATGACTAGGTTGATTAATAATGGCTTAGCTGGTTCCACATGCTTAGGCTGATTTCTTATGTCTTGGGCTGATTGCATGTGGCTTGATTGATTATGCAAGCTTTGGCTGATTACACATGGTGTGGGTGACTGCACAGAGAGTTTCAAAGCAGAGGTTCGGGGCATGTTGTTTATCAGGGATACAGTCTTCTACTGCAGATGCCCACATTAGACCTCTGTATGAGACCCTTCATCTACTCACGCAGTGCCATCCTTCTTTTAGTCTGTTAAACAACTGCCCTTTTATCCATCCTGGTGTGCCCCTGTATTAGTTCAGCTATAAATAAAAAAGGACATTAAGCTTGAAAGTCCTCCATGTTATTTTGAGTATTACCCTTTTTGGAAAGCATATTTGTGCAAGATTTAAGCTGTTTCAGTTTTGCTAATTTATAATCAGCTGCTGTAAAAGTGCTTTCAGACACACAATACGCAAAAGTACTATATGAATTGTACTTGGCTATACATTTTCTCTGGATAACACACCTTGCTTGTACTATGGATTTTATTTTATTCAAGGGTCTCCAGTCCTGGTTATCCCATTAATTTAATTTAGTAGCACTACTGGTGAAGTAAAAGCACAATCAGTCTGTTTTTGCAAGTCACAAATACACATTTCTCCAGTTCATAACTGAATACCACAAGCTTCATTTAGTTCCATTGTGTTTCCCTTTTATGCTGCTAATTTGCCTCTGCTCTGCCATATGTATTAGACTGTGCCAGCTCATAATCAGTGACCTGAACCCTCTGATCTTTGAGTTACAAATAGATAGGTGATGCTACATGACAGCTGTAATGGGACATCTGGTGCATTCGTTTTTCTACCAAAATCTGCAGCATGGCATGCATTCCACAAAATTAAATTCATTGTTAAGTAGGCAAAAAACATAAAGGAGCCAAGGAAGACAGAAACACTGTTAATGAGTGAATTTTTCGCATAACGAGGTGAAAAAAAATGATTTATTTATCACAAATAAAGAAAAGGTAATACAGAAAACATGAATAGGATGATGACTTACAAACAAGGAGAAATTCATGTTGTTTTTCCTTTTACAACCTTATTATTATATTTTATATATAGCTATGTTTAATTCCATGGAGTACATTACTTTTTTTTTTTCTTATCCATTGTATTCATGACATTGTTTTGCTCTGTATTTTTGTAAACTTGTCTCTACTTGTATGTCTCTTTGGGGCTTTTCCCCTCTGGTCGCCACTGAAAAAAGGTAAATTCTTACCCAGCTAGACCAACCTGGTTAACAAATGCAAAATAAAATAAATAAAATTTGTGATGAGTGGCCTATTGTCCTGTATTAAAAACAATTGTAGCTGTGAGTATGAGAAGGATGTCATAATGCATATGTCTGTGACTGCATTTCGGGGGTAAGAGCACCTGTCAGCAGAAAGAAAGTGTTATTATCATTCCACGTTTTGTCTTCAAAAACAAAACCATTGTTCTTTATCCCTTTCTTTAACCCACACCCTAAACACTGGCATGTATGATTTGTACTTTTCATCAGTGTGGAAGTCTCAAGCACTTTGAAAAATGTTGTGGAAGTCGGTGATATTTTGCTCAAGTCAAATCAGGTGTAGTATTTCAGAATGCTTATAGTGCAGTCATACCCTCTATGGCTTTGTACAAGTATAGTACCTTGCAGGCTGTTCTGAGCAGATGTGGGCATGGGCTTACTGTTTGTCAGGTAAAAGGGGTGTGCCATCATATGGGAAGCATGCATGATTGACAGCCATGCAGATGCAGCAAGAATATTCATTGTCTATTCATACTTTATCCTTTTTCTCAATGTAGTGTGATATTGGAGTTGGTATTTTTAATTTGCATGGGGTATGGGGGCACAGCCCTCCACATGGGGGATAGCAGGGATGCTGGCCTCCTGCAAATGTGAAGAAAAAAAAATATCTGCAGTTATAGAGCTATTTTTTCCCTTTATTTCTGCAGGAGGGCAAGTCCCCCTGCACCGCCTACACCCCTCGCTAATTAAATATATCAACTCCGAGATCGCACTACATTGAGGAAAAGGGTAATCTATGAATAGACTAAGAATATTCATGGTGCCATTGTTGAGTATTATTTAAGTTTACTGCACATCCTGCAAGGTACTACACTAATACAAAGCCCCCTTTACTACCTGCTGCTATGTTATATTACATCTGTATTTAGCCCTCAAGTTAATAAATAACTTAGTAAATATAGTCCTTGCTCAGTGATGGCATCTCCTCTGTCATAATGACCACTAGACAACTGACCACTAATTACTTTTTGATCATCATTAGGTAGAAAGTTGCCCAATCTCCACTTATTTTTATAAGTTATGTTTGGTGCACCTTTGACCTCTGGACTATAGCTCTAATTCACTGAGTATGTGACACTAATTTGATATCCTTGAGGTGCAGAGAAAGCTCTGGGATATTTTTGGAATATTTTTTGAAATGCATTCCATACTGTTCCTATTATCAGAGTGTCACCTTCTCAGCTACCCATATAGGCAAAGGTAGAGACACTTGCTTCTTACTGAAATAACACACACACCCTTGCTCAATCTACACTTGCTTTCCAAGGTTCTAATCTGACAGCTGTTAGTAAATTAGTACATGCATGATCATGTGTTCATTTACTGAAAACTCAGAAAGTATTAGATGTTTTGGGGCTATAGAAAGGGATGGGCTGGTCCTTTCTTAGTTGATATGATGCTCACTGATATGAAGGGGGTTTGAGAGAAAATGATGTAATGTAGTTTTTTAAAAAAATAATTAAACTCTGAAGTATTTGCAATAAAAAATAATAAACTGTGTGTATTTTATATTGAAAGTATATGTAGTCATGATAACCATTTTATAATAATACCTCTTGTTATAATTTTAAAGAAATTACAGATTTGTAAATGATGCAGATATCACATCACAGCGTGCATTCTCAAAGAATTCAAATTTACAAGTTTTCTTGTTTTCTCTCCTAAATATTAATATTATAACTATTTTGCTTGTATGATGTTACAGCTTATGGGTGCTTCTCATAATGCTGAATGCATGCGGTTTTGCCTTCCACTTTAGATCTTTTTAATGTCTGTGTATATGCTTTGACATAACCTGGTATCCTTTGTGTATTTTAACTTACTCATTACTGGTGACAAAAGCAATGAGGTATGACATAACATCAGTCACTCATTCTTCTTTATAACCTCAGTCTCAGGTAACTTGTATGTACATACGGTCAACACCGTGTTTTGCGTAACTTTAGCCTTGGTCCTCAGAAGACGTATCCCAGAATTGTAATTTGATGGTAATATGTTAACTCACTCAAGCCAGTAGTGCCTTTTTTGTATACTTCCAGTTAACACCCATAGCTCCTAATGGCTTCTAGATCTTTTTTTTTGTCTTGCCATTTAATACTAGGCAATATTATAAAGGCAAGAATGTATTAATAAAATTACACTTCTTCTTTCAGCTTTTCTTGGTTAGGGGTCGCCACAGCGGATCACCTGTCCGCTCATGATTGGCAGTGGAGGTTTATGGTGTCGAGTTGCCAGCCTGGCACACAAGCTTCCACAGAAGGCACATACACACACACTCACATCTAGGGCCAATTTAGAGTGTCCAATCCACTTACAGCATGTCTTTGGGATGTGGGTGGAAACCGGAACACCCGGAGGAAACCCACACGACCACAGGGAGGACATGCAGACTCCACACAGAAGGCACCCCAGCCGAGGATCGAACAAGAGAACCTCTTGCTGTGAGGTATTAGTTAATCTAGGATGTCTTGCAGTGGAGAAATTAATCACTCTTTGTCATTTATTACTATTACTAAATAGTTATGATTACATTTCCATAACTGGGAGACCCGCATGTTATTGAAGAATATGATGTAAAATAGAATATCTATTTATTTCCCACTACACTGGAAATATTGCTAGTTGTCTGTTAGTAATCATGAAAATAAATATTATTTCCATAAGTAGTTAATATTTAAAAAAAACAGGTGATTAACAAACTATTGCATGGCATCAGGTGAAACCTTAGATGTTGCTGGAGAAAACTGCTTGATATTTATACTGTTAGTTGCACTTCTTGAGAGATACTTGGTGTTATTTATATTGATAATTATACAACTAAGCAGATGTTTTCATATTTCTGTTAATATCCCAATAAACATAAACTCAGAGAAGAATTTCTTGTTGTCATGTGAAAACTTATATCTGGTCAGCTGTAGTTTTCTAACAACACTTGCCTAGATTGTACAGTTTCCAAGATATAAACATTTGTTTGTGAATGTTTAGCAAAAACATACTTCTGGGTTTGTGTGAATTATTAATATAGTATTTATGGAAATATTATGAATGCACAGATAGCATTGCTATTTACATAGTTCTAATAGCTGTCACTGTGCACATGTTATATGCAATTGCTTATCTTATGATTTTTAAATTGATTTTTTGGGAAATGCTCTGGATGTATGTAGGCTACTGGAGGTGTGACATTCCATACCACATAGAGTTTAAACAGGCTCAGCTGTATTGCCATTGTAATGACTGAGGTTCATATGAAAACAGTGTTTAATAGCATGGGAACACAATGTACAAGCCATCAAAGTGAGATGAATGAGAGTGAGTGAGCGAGTGAGTTTTCAGTCAAAGCCCCATCCACTATAATTTACATTTGTTGTGTTGTGGGTTTACCATATTCAGTGCTGGAGTTTTCATATTCCAAAACAGCCAACATTAGAAGTAATATTATGGGCTAATAACTTCATTATGACCCATATCCAGTATAAGTAATGTTTTAATTGTTATATTGCCCCCCCAAAAATAAATGAAGCCCACATAACACCTACAAACCTAGTGCATGTCCATTTTCCAGTATGAATTCAATAACAATACTTTCTTAGGTGAAATGAAAGCATACTCCACTATGTACCCTAAACTACAATCTCATTTTCATTTAATCTACAATAAATGGATCTACCCATTGTTAGTCATAACCAATAGACACACAATGCTCAGATTTAACTCTTGAAGTCCATGATTCCTCATAGATATACTTCTTTGTGTGGATACTTACAAAGGCCAATTCTACCATTGTTTGATTCCTAGACAAAGGTGTAGCTAGAATTTTTGGAAATGTGCAGTTACCTCTGGATTTTTGTTTCTGTTACACTGAGCAGGTCAATCCAAATTTTTGCTTTTTATACAATATTCGTACAATGCTACCTCCCTAACACTAATGTCATTTTTCAATTTGGTCTCTCCAAAGTATGGAATGAAAGCTACTCAATAAATTAGACCTGTATTATACATGTAATTGAATAGCTAGTAATATAACAACTATACATCTCTTTAGACACACATATTATTTGCTGATACACTTGTGTACTCTTAAATATATATGTTTAAAGCTATGACATGTACTACCACTGAACTGGGAAATATTGTCACATTCTATGCAGTAAAAATAAGGGGTGGGGGTGCTGCACTACTGAGTGTACTACCCTTATGATGAGATGTTAAGTCGAGGCCCCATCTGCCAGAGCTGGTGGTAGCTCAGGTGTATTGTAAAAGATCCCACTGCACTGATCAAAAAGAGAAGGAGAAGCTTCCTGATGCCCTGGCCAAATTCCCTTTAGTCAGTATGAATACTACCTCAGATTTCCCCCCGTAAAGGGGATGTTGGCTTAGTGGGACAAACCTGGTCAACAAAGTATAAATAAAAATAAATATGTAAAAATTAGTTTGTACACTATGGCTTATAAGGTATATGCAGGTTACACTCATATTCCTGTAATAAGAAGAATTACCTTTTCAAGGTAAGGTTGCTTTTTCATAACCCATTTTTTTCTAGTTGGACTCTTAAGTGAGCACCATAGCTTGTAGGTACACTTGCAGCTCCAGAAGATGTGGAGTAGATCAGCCTTGTGATTATCACAGTAGGGGCAGAATGGAGAAGTGGTTGAGTATATTTTATTTAGAATGGTTGGACTAAGATAGGGGTTATGAAGTATCATGATCTGTGTATATTTAAGTTTTTTAAGGGGAATAGGTTTGGATGTAAGCTGGATTGCTTGAGATATTTGTTTGCTTGTGATTGAAGGATCTGTTTCCTTCCAGTAACTAGAATAAATAACTTATTTTTGCATTTTGATTGATAGAATAATGACTAAACTACAAACATGTATATCAATAACACTAGTTTTGTTACTTAAATACTACATTTCATTACACTGGAAGGATAGAGCATCACTCGCCTGGGAGGGTTTCAAACAATTAGCTACTAAACACGTACTAGCGCAAAGATATTTAATCTACACTCAGAAATCCCACACCCACTATGCAGAATTTTGGAAATCCCTTTTTGAACATATTCTGATTTGAAGTTGGTATATATACTTAAGGATATCTGTAAATAGTTTCACTATTTTGCTTTTATGTTTTATTAATCAGCAATGTATTCACTGGTCATACTGCTACCTGTCAATTATCATTGTTATGCTCATACACACACACACACACACACACACACACACACACACACACACACACACACACACACACACACATACATGCTCTACTTTTTTAACATTGTTTTCCCATTGTGTAGTTTTGACCCACTAAATTACCACCGTTGGAGGCCTTGTCTCATATACACATAAACTAGCAAATGTAAAGTCAAGGAATATGAGATAACAGAATTTTTCAAGATTATGTTCTCATCTTTTTGATCCCTGTGATTTATAGAACTCTGTACTGTGGCTCTTTCATTCTGCATCTGCCAACTGTATTCCTTAATAAAAGCCATTTAACAAGACAGTGCTTCGGGGTTGGCCTTGATAAAATCATCCAAGGCCAGCTTCGAAAAAAAAAATTGCCAAAGACTCTAATCACAAAGCCTTCTTTAGCTATGTCAAGAATCTAGGTGGCAACTCTCAGATCTGCTCTGAGCTAGTGCAAAATGGCAAAAAATTCACTGAACCAACAATATCCTGGCTGACAGGTTCAGTGCAAACTTTACCCTCCCACCCCCAAAAGGGCCCGTGTCCATCCCAGAAGAATGTAGACACCAGATATCACAGACACACAGGTGAAAGCAGCTCTTTCCAAAGCCAAAAACACAGCATCAATGGGACCGGATGGTATCCCAGGCTGCGTCTTACACGAGCTCCAAAATGAACTAACCCTCACCTAAATTCACTGTTCAAACTCAGACTTACCACAGGCTATGTACCAAAAGAATGGCATACAGCAACAGTTATCCCACTCCACAAAGGTGGTGTCACAACGGATCCTGGGAACTATCACCCTATAAGCCTGACTAGCTTGGTCTGCAAAGCTATGGAGTGCATCATCATGGAGCTCATTAACAGAGACATTGGGGACCTCCACACACTGAACCCTACCCAATTTGGCTTTGTTCTAGTTGACTTCTTTGAAACAGTTACCAAGGCCATAGATGAAGGAAAGGTAGTCCACACAGCCTACCTGAACCTCACAAAGGCCTTTGACACCATTCCCCACTCTGGCATTATAGATGAGTTTACCAGCTTGAACATTAACCCCTATGTCATGAGATGGGTTGCCAACTGGCTCATGGATAGAACTCACATGGTCAGCGTTGCAGGTGCTATGTCCAGCTCTAAACCGGTTAAAAGTGGCTTCACACAGGGCTCAGTCCTGGGACCCCTCCTGTTCAGTACATACTTCTCTGAGGTACAGGCAAGCACAGGAGGACTACGGCTGACCAAGTTCGCAGATGATTGCAAACTGGGGGCCATTATCGACTCCCCGTCTGACACAGACATCCTCCATAAGGGTCTCACGGAGACAAATACCTGGTATCAGAATCATGGCCTCAAGCTAAATGCCAAAAAGTGCATAGTCATCCCCTTTGGGAAAAACAAGGTGCCCATGAACTACCACATAGGTGGTAATCCACTAAGTACGGAAGATGTAATTAGGATCTGGGGACCCAAGTAGATAGCAACCTCTCCTTTGATAATCACATTGCCAAAGTGGTTAGAAAATCATTCTGTGTAGCCCATCTAATCACAAAAGGGTTCACATCTAGATCAAGAGAGGTTATTGTGCCCCTCTACTCATCCCTCATCAGGCCCATAATAGAGTACAATGCCCCATTTGGGATGTACCTTACTCGACACCTGCAACAGTTGGAAAGACCACAGAAGTACCTCACCAAGAGGATTGTGGGCCTTAAACAGATGCCCTATGCAGCTCAACTAAAGAAACTCCAGCTCTACTCGGTTGCTTACCACCTACTTAGAGGTGATCTCTGCCTGACGTACAAGGCCATGTCTAACCCGGAATTAATGGACATGCTCCACCTCAAGAAAACCAAATCTCTTAGAGCCACACGCTCTAAGGATTTAAACCTCAGCATAACAATAAATAGGACATGCTGGAGGGATAGATTCCTGTCCCAGAGACTTCCCTCGCTCTGGAATAGAATCCTAATCTATGTTAGGCAAAGCCTCTCACTGACTCTCTTCAAGAGAAATCTTGACGAGTGGATGGGAAATCGTAAATTTACCCCTGGGATCACTTCAGTGGCCCTGCTGGAAAGAGGCTCAGGAAACTAATCTAAAAGGGAGGTGAAAGCCAACACACTCGGGCTAGGCTTATAAATGCCCTTGGGCAGATAGCCTACTACCTACCTATGAACCTATGAACCTATAAACAACCAAATAATAAAAAGTGCTCATAACCCAGAATTCTTGCCACTGCTGAGTAGCATGTATTTAAGTGTCTGATCCTTGAAATAAAAAACAAAACAAAACTAAGAGACTGAAAACCTGTTTTTATTTAACTTAAAAGAAGTAGCTCACCCTACACCCCCTGTGCATTTCTATCACCATATACCCACTATACATTTCTATCTCACCCTCTTAATGTGCCACTAAACCTGCATCAAAATTTGTGTCCCTTCTGCTGTGTCATAGATATGCCTTTGGTTCTCAGAATTGTTTAAAAACTGAGCTGTTTATAGCACTGTATTGTCAGCCTTGGAGCAGTTTAAGTACTTTATTGACTATTAATAGTATTTGGGTAGACTGAAGGACATGAAACCAATTGCCATTTTCATTTAAACATATTCTTAAAAACCTAGCTTTTTCCAGAGATTTTTGACCCTAGATTGTTCAGCATTGTACAAACTGAACTCTATTTCCTAAGCCATTGCAGTTTTCTTTAGAAAATCATAGTCACAGTCATAGTGCAAAATTACCAAACTCAAACTTACTGCCATGCTATTTCATGAAAAAGACCATAAGACAGACATAATAAACATTTATGATAAAGGTATTGAAAACTGTTGTAGTTATGAAGCTGCATTTCATATCATAGAAACAGTCTCTAATGTTAGTTAGCAATTATAAGCAAAGGAACTATTTATAATATAGTCATTTTTTCATCTTTGTATGAAAACAGTACCTTTCAGTTTTCAAGCAAAAGTTACATATATTTCTTCCTTAGACCATGATTTCTCTCACTTTCAGAAACCACCTTCTGTATTACAAGTGAATATTTTTGTTGCCTGTAGTTATAAACTACCATCATAAAACTCATGCTGAAGTTTGGGGTGGAGAGAATTATATTAAACTGTCAAAGTTATGAACCTGTGGTTAATATAGAGAATGCACCCTTCAATTTTCCCCCCCAGAAGTAGCCTTGTACTGCTGTTAGTTTTACTTTTTTTTACCATCTTGGACATAAAAGCACTACAGCCTTTAAACAGAAGTAAGAAAGCAAGTGTTCTCTCATAATTACACTTTGTCCTTTGTTTCTGAACCAACATACTGTACTAGACATTAGCATTTTTACTGCCACTTCCATTTCTAATGCTTCTGCATGAAACAAAGGTGCCGACATTTTTGGATAATAATATAACAGACTATCATGACTGTATACTGGCATTTAATATGATGACAACAGCTTAATAACTAAAGAAATTTCAATATTTTCACACAAAAACTGACAGCACATTATTGATTCACAGTATACAATATTTGATAAGTTTGAGCCTGACTGATGCAATAGGACATCCTTTAAATGGTGGGATCATCCTGAGCATCTATCACTTTGTGTTTGTAACTTACTTGAAATTTTCAGTTCTGCAGCGACTGTGCCATAGTTGAGTTTCAACTCCTATATTATTTTAAATATATGATAAAATTCTGCCTACCTACTTAATTATTTGCTTTTACACACCAGTCTAAGTGCTTGAGGAAAAGGTAACTTTTGGTCATGCCATCTGTTAAGCAAACATCTGCTTATCTGTCCTGAACAAAGACTGAGCCGAGAGATAATCACTTCCCCACAGCAAATTCAGACATAATAGAAATAGTCAGGGCAGATAGTGTAAGATATATACATAAGAAATGCAAGCTATAAGATGCATACAATGCAGCACATTCATATGTGCTAGTGGTGCATATGTACAACACTTGTCTTTGGTGCAGAAGGCTGTGGGTTCTATTTTTCCGCAACAAGTAGATTGATGGCAGAAACAGCATCTTGGAGGGGGGGGTGCTGCACTTCTGAGGTGTTGCCCATTGAATAAGATGGTAAATTAAAGTGCCATCTGTTTGAGTTGGTGGCAGCACAGGTGGATGTAAAAGATCCCACAGCATCTATTGAAAGATAGAGTTACCTGATTCCCTGGCTAAATTTCCCCTAGCAGCATAGATATTACGTTAGGGTCTTCCCTGAAAAGATGCTACTAAACTAGAGGGATTAACTGGATCAACAAAAGTTAAATGAATAAAATATAATACAGAAACATCAATATACAAGTGAAATATATGCTTATGAGATACTCCATGAAGAGACTGACAAAAGTTTAATATATGTATTCTATTATTCATGATATCAACTGAAGCAAACCGTACAGCAACCATAAAAGTTCAACTAGAAAAGAAAAAGCAGCAAATGCACTGTGTGCAAAATTCTGTCTCTGTGTCTTATGTATTCACCTCTATTCAACGCTCATAACAGTCCACAACACCTTCAATGAAACCAAGTAGAAGTGAACAAAAGTTTATTGTAATGCCAACAAACAAAGAATGGTTAAGCGCTTTCACTTGAATAAAACAAGCTTCCTCAGAACACCATAGCTTGCATCACAGTTGATTAAATAACTTTTTTGGCGCCAAAATTCAGTTTGAAATTTTAAAGCTATACACACATCCTTGACCATTGTTCTCTGTTCATAAAATATTAAATAATATTCATATTATTTCTAAAAGCAATGTTACATATAATATGTGTTGATAAAGTGAACAAGTTAAAAAACTGAAAAAATGTTAGCAAAAACATTTACATTTAGATCGTATCAAAACATGTTTAAAAACATATAACAATATACCTAATAGATAGTTCATTTTAAGACCAATAGTGGTTTGACAGATACAGTGTCATTTAAACCTGGTATAGTGGAAGCATCCGTATATATTTGCCATCAAAATTCTTTATATAATAATAAATTATTAAAGTCACCCCCTCTGTTATTGGTGTGCACAATGTCCACTATACCACAATTAAAATAATGTTTGTCACCATATTGTTTAATATGTTTATACAAAGCATTTTTTTCATCCTTCCTTCTGATGCTGTAAAGGTGAGAGTATATACGTTTATTTAAACTCCTTTGAGTCTTACCTATATAAAATCCTGAACATGCTCTACAGATGGCAATATACACCACCATTTTAGTTGTACAGTTGCCCCCACAGAATTTAATTCTAGTGTGTTTATAATTATCCAATTTCACATTATCTCCCTGAAATATAGTGTGACATTGTTTACATGCCCCACATTTTGCAGTTTTCATGTATTCTGTCTTCTTAATAAAGATACCCTTCTCTAAAATAGATTTTATGTTGGCCCCTACCTTATAAACAAACCTTGGGCATTCACCTAATGTGGGTGCTATATCTTGATCAGCAGATATTATATGCCAGTTGTTCATTAAAATCTTCTTAACTTTACCTGAATATATGCCAAATTCCAAAATGCAAGATTTACCAAAAGTGCAAGTTTCAGACTTCATATCATGCAATGCATTCACATTCGAAACAGTAGCTGTCCTATATTTTTCACCCAACAAAGGCTTGTACTGGTTACCCCATTTCCTCACCACATAATTACTTACATTTTCCATAACTCTAACGTCATAGCCTCTGTCCTTAAATAAGGACGTAATAAATTTCACCGCATCCAACATGTCCTCATACCGTGAGGTCATCCTAACTGCTCTAATGAGCTGACCCTTATATATATTCGTGAATTGTTTCTTCGGATGGTAGCCAGAATATTCCAAATAACTATTCGAAAAAGTGTTCTTTCTATAAATTTTGGATTTAAACTCATCCCCTGTTTTTGACACAAATGTGTCTAAATAAGCCACACCTTCGTGACTGCTAGAGGAGGTAAATTTTAAAAAATTACTGCTACTATTGATGTATTGTAAAAATAATGCTAGCTGTTGTTCTCCACCATCCCAAATCAAATATATGTCATCAAGGTATATGACATAATATTTTATGTATGTCATAAAGTGACTATCTAAAATAGTCCTCTCTTCCCATTCAAGCATGACCAAATTGGCGTATATGGGAGCACAAGCTGCTCCCATGGCTATGCCTTTGGTCTGCTTGTAATATTCTCCTTCAAATATAATGTAATTATGTTCGAGAACCAGGGACAACATATCCGTAAGAAGACAGATGGTGTCCCATTGGATATCTGTATGTTTTCTTATACTTGTAGCAAAAGCTGATAGACCATCTTCTTTTGGTATACAAGAAAATAAATCTATGACATCAATAGTCACAAATATCAGATCTGAACTGGATAGGTAAATAGGATACTGTTTCAGAAAATCCCATGAGTCCTTAGCTATATGTGGAATAGTGGCATATATATGTTTCAAATAGGTATCAATAACCTTACCTATATTAAATGTCTTAGACCTACTCCCTGATATAATAGGTCTAAAGGGCGGTTCATCTATATTCTTGTGAATTTTAGGAATACCCACTATAGAAGCTAATACAGGCTGTTCAACCTTAATATAAGTATAGATGTCATTATTGATCCTGTTATCTAGTAAGTATTCTTCAATACATGTGTCTATTTTTCTATACCCTATGTTGATGTCATTCAAGGACAACATAGAATAATTTCCAGAATTGTGTAGTATTTCTTACAAGTGTATAAAAAACTGTCATAGATGACTGCACCCCCCCCTATCTGGTTTCATGATTCTGATGTTACTAGCACATCTTAATTCCTGTAGTACCCTGCTCTCTTCTTTTGTTAAATTGGAACTGATCTGATGTCCATCAATTTGTCTATCCAACTTGTAAATCTGTTTAGTCACTACTTTATCAAAGATAGAAATGGTGGGGTGCATGGGGGGTATATATGTACTTTTCTTTTTGACTACTGGAATGAACGGCTCGGCATGAGAAGTGTCACCCACTGTTTTTTTATCTTTAAATAAAATAGCCAGGTTAAGCTTTCTCACATATCTTTTTATTTCACAAATACAGTCCACTAGATTGAATCTCTTAGTGGGAATAAATTTAATCCCCTTAGATAGTAAATCAAAGTGCCCAGTATTTAAAATGTAGTTAGTATAGTTGTATATATTAAAGCTCCTATAGGTGTAAGTAACACCATCCTGTAGGATGCCTACATTATTATTATTATTACTGGACTCACCTATTGTCTCAGTAACAACTGAACCAGAATTTAACGTGGGGTCCTTGGATATGGATGGTAGTGAGAATCTCTTCTGTAACCCCTCGTCCACTTTCTCTCCCTCCCCTTGTGTTCTCCGTATAAAAAATCAGAGTTAGCATTTCCATCAGAACTAGATTGTTTGTATGTATTTACAATTCCTGTCTTTTGATCCCCCCTCACATACTTAGGGTACTTACTATGATCTTTTTCCCATAAATATGCTGTACCTCTTTTGTATTGGTCCAAGTCCCTATATAGTTTTTAATTTAACAAAAGAAGAGAGCAGGGTACTACAGGAATTAAAATAAATTAAAATGCGCTAGTAACATCAGAATCATGAAACCAGATAAGGGGGGGGGGGCGCAGTCATCTATGACAGTTTTTTATACACTTGTAAGATACATGAAATACTACACAATTCTGGAAATTATTCTATGTTGTCCTTGAATGAGATCAACATAGGGTATAGAAAAATAGACACATGTATTGAAGAATACTTACTAGATAACAGGATCAATAATGACATCTATACTTATATTAAGGTTGAACATCCTGTATTAGCTTCTATAGTGGGTATTCCTAAAATTCACAAGAATATAGATGAACCACCCTTTAGACCCATTATATCAGGGAGTAGGTCTAAGACGTTTAATATAGGTAAGGTTATTGATACCTATTTGAAACATATATACGCCACTATTCCACATATAGCTAAGGACTCATGGGATTTTCTGAAACAGTATCCTATTTACCTATCCAGTTCAGATCTGATATTTGTGACTATTGATGTCATAGATTTATTTTCTTGTATACCAAAAGAAGATGGTGTATCAACTTTTGCTATGAGTATAAGAAAACATACAGATATCCAATGGGACACCATCTGTCTTCTTACGGATACGTTGCCCCTGGTTCTCGAACATAATTACATTATATTTGAGGGAGAATATTACAAGCAGACCAAAGGCGTAGCCATGGGAGCAGCTTGTGCTCCCATATACGCCAATTTGGTCATGTTTGAATGGGAAGAGAGGACTATTTTAGATAGTCACTTTATGACATACATAAAATATTACGTCAGATACCTTGATGACATATATTTGATTTGGGATGGTGGAGAACAACAGCTAGCATTATTTTTACAATACATCAATAGTAGCAGTAATTTTTTAAAATTTACCTCCTCTAGCAGTCACGAAGGTGTGGCTTATTTAGACACATTTGTGTCAAAAACAGGGGATGAGTTTAAATCCAAAATTTATAGAAAGAACACTTTTTCGAATAGTTATATGGAATATTCTAGCTACCATCCGAAGAAACAATTCACGAATATATATAAGGGTCAGCTCATTAGAGCAGTTAGGATGACCTCACGGTATGAGGATATGTTGGATGAGGTGAAATTTATTACGTCCTTATTTAAGGACAGAGGCTATGACGTTAGAGTTATGGAAAATGTAAGTAATTATGTGGTGAGGAAATGGGATAACCAGTACAAGCCTTTGTTGGGTGAAAAATATAGGACAGCTATTGTTTCGACTGTGGATACATTGCATGATATGAAGTCTGAAACTTGCACTTTTGGTAAATCTTGCATTTTGGAATTTGGCATATATTCAGGTAAAGTTAAGAAGATTTTAATGAACAACTGGCATATAATATCTGCTGATCAAGATATAGCACCCACATTAGGTGAATGCCCAAGGTTTGTTTATAAGGTAGGGGCCAACATAAAATCTATTTTAGAGAAGGGTATCTTTATTAAGAAGACAGAATACATGAAAACTGCAAAATGTGGGGCATGTAAACAATGTCACACTATATTTCAGGGAGATAGTGTGAAATTGGATAATTATAAACACACTAGAATTAAATTCTGTGGGGGCAACTGTACAACTAAAATGGTTGTGTATATTGCCATCTGTAGAACATGTTCAGGATTCTATATAGGTAAGACTCAAAGGAGTTTAAATGAACGTATATACTCTCACCTTTACTGCATCAGAAGGAAGGATGAAAAAAATGCTTTGTATAAACATATTAAACAATATGGTGACAAACATTATTTTAATTTTGGTATAGTGGACATTGTGCACACCAATAACAGAGGGGGTGACTTTAATAATTTATTATTATATAAAGAATTTTGGTGGCAAATATATACGGATGCTTCCACTATATCAGGTTTAAATGACACTGTATCTGTCAAACCACTATTGGTCTTAAAATGAACTATCTATTAGGTATATTGTTATATGTTTTTAAACATGTTTTGATATGATCTAAATGTAAATGTTTTTGCTAACATTTTTTCAGTTTTTTAACTTGTTCACTTTATCAACACATATTATATGTAACATTGCTTTTAGAAATAATATGAATATTATTTAATATTTTATGAACAGAGAACAATGGTCAAGGATGTGTGTATAGCTTTAAAATTTCAAACTGAATTTTGGCGCCAAAAAAGTTATTTAAACAACTGTGATGCAAGCTATGGTGTTCTGAGGAAGCTTGTTTTATTCAAGTGAAAGCGCTTAACTATTCTTTGTTTGTTGGCATTATAATAAACTTTTGTTCACTTCTACTTGGTTTCATTGAAGGTGTTGTGGACTGTTATGAGCGTTGAATAGAGGTGAATACATAAGACACAGAGACAGAATTTTGCACACAGTGCATTTGCTGCTTTTTCTTTTCTAGTTGAACTTTTATTATTCATGATATGAGATAGTTAAGTTATCTAGCCATTGTCATGGTAGCAGTTACATGTAGATTCATTTAAGAAATGCTCTTTAATTGCAGCCTTTAATAATGTCTACATTTTTGATGTCAGTAGGCAGTTGGGTCTAGGTAACAGGATCCAATCTAAAGAAGGCTCTCTCAACCTACAGCAGTTTTAAATGGAGATTGCATTAAAGACAAATTGTTGTACTGCATACATCTGAGTACAAAATAGGTGTCTTGTAAAGACAGTTTCACTCTTAAAGGGGGAAATGACCAGGTTTTAGAACCTTGTAAATTAGAGTACTTAAAAGAAAAGTGACCCTATGAGGCATTGAAAGCCAACTGGAAACTTGTAGCAAATTGCAGTGGAGTATCTGGAGAGCTGCCAATAGAATGAATCGGCAGATTTGTTTTTCTCTGCAGTCTGTATTATGTGAGTATTATGGGGTGAAAATGAAAAAAAGAAGGCCATATTCCACTATGAGTATTAAAATATTTTTAGCAACGACCCTGTGATAAGTACCTTTTCATTATGATCTGTTAAGAGAATAGAATGAATGTATAATATATATATATATATATATATATATATATATATATATATATATATATATATATATACTTATAAACACACACACATACAATACATCTAGCTATGTGGATAGATAGATATAGATACTGATGTATGTATGATATATTAGTAACAGTTGCAACCTAAACATTTATAAACAGTGTATACTTCTATATACAATACATTAGTAGCCATTATAACCAATGCATGTTCATATATAAAATAAATTAGTACCCATTATATCTGGTGCATACTTCTCTATATATGTTAAATTGGTCGCTACTGTAGCCAAGGCATATTATTTATTTTTTTTTTCTTTATTTGACATTTGTTAACCACGTTAGTCCGACTGGGCAAGCAGCCCTTTTTTAGAGGAGGCCCAAGGAGAAAAGCTCTGAGTAGTACATGTAACAAAAGTAATCAATTGAACATAGTAAACAAAAAAAAATTCTAAGTTAACAAGTATGTCCAAAAAAAGTCAGAAGAAAACAAAAACAAGCTAGAACATATGCAGTGATTTACAACAAATTTCCATATAAGATAAATTAATAGCCATGGTAACTAGTTGGTGGCAACTGTAACCAGTGCAGATTTCTATATATGATAAATTAGTAGTCATTTTCACCAATGTATACTTCTATATATGATAAAGTAAAACATTCAAGCTGGTTGATGACCTGCATATTTATAAAAGGCATATATTTGCTTCTTTCTGATGAAATGAACCAAAATGTCATGTGAGGAATTTCCAGCTAGATTGTGAGGAATAGCATTAAACCATCCTATACTTTTTCTGAGGTGTTCCATGGGGCCACCCTATAATTTGTCTGAGGAGTATCATGGAACCATCCTACTATTTGTCTAAGGTGCTTCATGGAACAATTTCATACTTTACCTGAGCTTTTCCATGTAATCATTCTAAACATTATGTGAGTTATTCCATGGGACCAGTCTATGTTTTATCTCAGAAGTATGCAATAATTTGCCTAAGGCATTCCATGGGGCTATTCTAATCCTTATGTGAGGTGTTCCAATGAATCCATCCTATACTTGATTCAGTGTTCCATGGAACCATGCTATACTTTATCTGAGTTGTTCCATGCAACTATCCTATACTTTATCTGAGATGTTCCATGGGGCAAGTCTATACTTTATATGAGATGTTAAATGGGTCCATTCTTTACTTTATCTGAGGTGTTCTGTGTAACCATCTTATACTTTATCGGAGGTGTTCCATGGGGCCATTCTATACTTTATCTGAGATATTCCATGGAACCACCCTACACTTCATCTAAGATATTCCATGGGACCATTCAATATTTTATCTGAGGAGTATCATGGGACATCCAATAATTTATTTAAGACATGCCATGTAGCCATTCTAAACTTTATCTAATGTGCTCCAATGAACCATCCTATACTTCATGAGGTGTTCCATGGGGCTGTGCTATATTTTATCTGAGGTGTTCCTTGCAACCATCCTATACGTTATCTGAGATATTCCATGGGGCCATTCTCTACTTTATCTGAGGTGCTCCATGCAGCCATTCTATACTTTATCTGAGGTTTTCTATGTAGCCATCCTATACTTTATCTGAAGTGTTCCATGTAGCTGTTCTGTACTTTATCTGAGGAGTATCATGGAACCATCCTATAGTTTATCTGAGGTGCTCCACGCAACCATCCTGTACTTTATCTGAGATGTTCCATGGGGCCATGCTATACTTTATCTGAGGTGTTCCATGCAGCAATTCTGTACTTTATCTGAGGTTTTCTATCTAACCATCCTTTACTTTATCTGAGGTATTCCATGGGCAAGTTCTATACTTTATCTGAGGAATATAATGGAACCATCCTATACTTCATCTGAGATATTACACGGGATCATTCAATGTTTTATCTGACAATTATCATGGAACATCCTATAATCTGTCTAAGGTGTTCCATGGGTCTATCCTATGCTTTATCTGAGGTGTTCCACGGAACCATACTATACTTTTCTGGGGTGTTCCCTGGGGCTGTTCTGTACTTTATATGAGATATTCCATGATAACTTTTTATACTTATCTGAGGAGTATCATGGAACCATTTTATAATTTGTATAGCATGTTCCATGGGGCCATCCTGTACTTTATCTGAGCTGTTCCATTTAACAATCCTATAGATTACCTGAGGTGTCTTGTGGGACTGTTGCACACTTATCTGATATATTTCATGAGAACATTCAATACTTATCTGAGGAGTATCATGAAACCATCCAATAGTTTGTCTAAGGTGTTCCATTGGACCACTATGTACTTTATCAGAGGAGGATCATAGAATTGTCCTATAAGATGTCTAAGATGTTACATAGATTAAGAAAAAACAGAGCAGGAGTTTCAAAATGCCACCAAATGTTTTATTTAAATAAAACATTTGGTGGTGTTTTGAAACTCCTGCACTGTTTTTTCTTGATACTTGTGCTGTTTTTTATGTGGTTTGTAAGGTGTTACATAGAACCATCCTATATTTTATTTGAGGTACTCCATGGAACCATTCTATACTTTATCTGAGGTGTTTCATGGGACCATCCTATTCATTATCAAAGGAAAGTTTTTGATTGTCCTATACTTTAAGTGAGAAGTATCACAGAACCATCTTATACTCTATCTGAGGTGTTCCATGGGACCATTCTATAGTTTATTTGCAATGTTCAGTGGGATCATCCTATACTTTATCTGAGGAGGGTCTATATTGAATCAGTGAACACTTAAAAAATGAATGCTGATTCATCATCCCTATTTGAGCAAACGCTGAAAATCCCGAAAACCCAGAACAGTGATTGTTTTCTCAGGGAAAAAAATTGCTGGGCTGGTTTCAGGAGTTTGCCATTTCTTCCACTGTGGTGCAATCTCAGAGTAAGTATATTTAAATAGGGGGATGTGGGGGGTGAAGTCCCCCCCACACTAAATACTGTTTTAAGTTTTTTTGTTTTTTTTTTTTGTTTTTTTTTTTTTCTGGAACAGTGATTTTTTTCCCTGGGAAAAAAATCGCTGTTCCAAGCGTTCAGGATTTTCAGCATTCGGTGAACTAGGGTCAATCAGCATTCCCTTTTTTAAGCGTTCGCTGATTTAATATATACCCTCTGAGGAGTATCATGGAACCATCCTATAATTTGTCTAAGGTCTTCCATGAAACTGTTCGATTCATTATATAAGGAATACTTTGGGATCACTCTTTACTTTATTTGAGGAATATCATGGAACCATTCTATACCTTATATGCAGTGTTCCATGAGACAATACTATATTTTATCTGAGATGTTCCACAAGACCATCCTATCCTTCATCTGCTGCATTAAGGATTGTACTTGCTTTGCCTTAACAATATACTGTGTGCCAGATTATATACTGATTTTACCTTCTAGGAAATCTCTGACAAATTCTTATCCTCTCTAGCCTACAGCGAAAAGAACAAAAAAAAAAACTCTCTAGATGCTAATGCTACCCTTAACTGTCTGCAAGGATATTGATGTAGATATACTGCAGTGAGAAGGGCTCATTGACATTAGTCCTTTAAGACCATATGTCTCTCTTAATTCATAGGTTCATTAATTCAAAAGTGTATACTAGGCTAATATCCACTAGGGCCCTTATAAGCGTAGATGTGCAAATCAAATGTGACCCACAAATTTGATTTATACAGGTTGTGATTTCATGACTGCCTTTGTCCATCAGAGATGTAGGCACCAGAACAGGGGTGAATTTCTGATTACCCATCCATTTGTCCAAGTTATGCTTAAAAAGGGATAGGGAGGAACTCTGCTTCAGATGGATGGGGAGCCTGTTCCAGAGAATGGGAATTCTCTGAGAAACATATCTGTCTCTCCAACATGTCCTATTTTTGTCATATGTATATTTTATTTATTTATTTATTTTATTTTATTTTATTTTACATTTGTTGACCGGGAATGTCTGGCTGAGCTGAAGCCCTTTTTCAGCAGAGGCCCGGGGAGAAAAGCAACAGTACATACAAATATAACATTAAGTACTTATTACAGATTTTATACAAGTGGAATACAGCAAAATCTTATACAGATAACAGTTGGCTGTACATATATTAGGTAAGCAGAAGGCAATATAAAGTACAAAAATCAGGTGTGTTCATTTTTTTTTTTATTAAATCTGACCAGAAGCTATACGAGTATTACAGAGAGTACATAGATTAGGAAAAGTTGAGATGGAGAGTTTTCAAGGAGGGTTTGAGCATTTGCAGATCCATTTCTTGTTGAAATATTCCTTTAGTGTTAGCTTAAACTGTTTGGTATGTGCCTGTGTTCGAATCCCGAGGGGAAGTTTGTTCCATTCAGTGGAGGGGTGGTAGCTATATACGTTTTGTCCTGCTTTAGATTTGGGCTTGTAGATTTTTATAAGGTCTTGGGGTCTTTTGGATCTTTTAATCTAGTAGTTTTAATGCTATTTATTTTGTGGGTGTGCAAAAGGTTCATCAAAAAAGGGTCCAGGAAAAGATCATTCCTCTGAAGTTTGTAAGATACTGAGTAAAGAAACAGGGCTTGGAGGCAATCAAGGCAGGACATTATATTTACTCTGAGTATTATTTTTGTAAGGAACCTTTGTGGATCTTCCAGTCACTGCATATGTCTGCTCAGGTACATGCAGAAAAGGGCATTTTACTCTATGATGAGTCTGATGAGTACAGTGTTATGATGACCTCTCTGGATCTAGATGCCGTGCCCTTGCTTATAAGCTGAGCAACATAGAAGGATTTTCATACTACCTTGGACACATGACTGTTTGCAACAGTATTCAGTTGCTGTTTTCTGAGGGAGGAGATCTCAGTATATAGCTGTAGTAAAGGATACTTTGTATTTCAATTAAGGTGGAAAAATTCAGATTTATTGGATATAATTCTGGTTTACTGTTGAGCACGGTAACCTGAATGCCATAGGGAGGAGGGAGGCTAGAAAGGTAGTGAACTTGATTTAAAAAAGTTGAATTGAATTGAATGTGCATGTGAATTTTAAAATGTTTTTATTTTTTGTGATTGTTAGGGTACAAAACTTTATTTGAAATAAAAGAATGCTTATGGCAACTCCAACTGGATGCAACTAAACCACTAGGTATCAATGACAGCATTTCTATTTCCAGCATTTTGAAATACAAATCACATTTTGTATGACATTGCTATAACTTAAAAAATTTTGCCTATGATGTCACTTGTTATTTGCTTGAGGTTTTGTATTACAGGTTTGCATAACTCTTTTTAACATTATTATAACATTTCAATTTTTTAACAACTCTTTGGGTTTTTAAACTATATTTTTGAGCAATAGTGAGCCTGCATGGTTTTTTACATTGTTTTTTTACATTGTTTGGTTTACTATATTCAGGGTTGCCAGACGTCCCTATTTGGGCGGGACTGTCCCGAGATCAGTAGCCTGATCCCGAGTCCCGCCCTGCCGGTTTAAATCCCGGCCAGCCTCCACTTTGTTTTTTTTTGATTGACCCGTATACCTGGCATACGGGCCAATCAAAATTGCTAAACAGGAGTTTGTGTTCGCATTAGAAGCTCCGTGTTTTTGATTGGCCCATATGCCGATATGGCCAATCAAAGCAAACACGGAGCTTCGTGTTTAATGCGAACTGCAATGCATTAAACACGAGAAGCTCAGTGTTTATTGCAGGCAGAGTGAGCTTAGTTGCTGCTCAGTTCTTTAATACCTTTTTTTTTTTTTTTGGTCTTCAGTTGGCGAACTTGGCCAAGACCTTTTTTTTTTTTTTTTTTTTTTTTTGGTCTATTCGTGAGAGACCTTCTTTTTTTCTTTTTGTCCCTACCTGGGTTGCTGGAAATCTGGCAACCCTGACTATATTGTAGGTTTAAATTGCATATTTTACACTGAATATTTTGAATGTTTTTTATCATATATTGTTCTTAATCGCATAACTGATTGATTGAACACTCGTACTTTGCTTTAAAAGGGCAGCCTTTTATGATCAACTTTACTCTGAAGAAGCCCAACAGATTTATGGGTGAAAACATTTAGACTGTTCAGTGTGTTCTAATAAATGGCTTGTGTTCTCTTGTCAGCGTTGTGGATTTTCTTTCTTACTAAAAGTCAAATGTCTGTCATTATTTTCTAACTTTAGTCTAATCATTTGCCACTAATTTGCCAGAAAGCCACAATTTTATGAAAAATGGACCAAAAATATAAGGCAAAAATATGGACTTCTGTGAAAATCTGTATAGTTCAGAGGTATGGTCCCCAGATCTCTTAGAATGCCTACAGAGTTCATTGGGCTCCCATTGATGTAGAACTTACTGGGGACTGAGTGTTTTTCTAATGGGGACGATGATGCATTTTGTGATGTTAAGCTTCTGGCCATGATTTCCATACCACTCATTGGTCTCAGTGAAGCCTTTCTGTAGGATGTCTGCATCATTTGTGGAGTTCATGATAGCTCCCAGCTTGCAGTCCTCTGTGAACTTGGTCAGCTAGAGTTCCTCTATGTTGGGCTGGACTCCTGAGAAGTAGATGCTGGACAGGACACTATTCAGTACTGAACCCTATGGGACTCCACTCGTGACTGCTTGCCAGTCTGACTTTGAGTTTGCCACTGTCACACTGTGTGTTCTGTGAACCAATTTGCAAACCACCTACTGATATAGGGGTTGATGTCTAGTTTGCTGAGTTTACCAATAATCCCTGACTGAGGAATGGTATCAGAAGCCTTGGCCAGATTGAGGTAGGCTGTATGCAGTGCCTAACTGTCATACACAGCCCTGGTGACTCACTGAAAGATGTCAACCAGGTTGAGCAGGGACGATCTGCCATTCAAAAAGCCAAACTGTGTGGGGTCCGAAGTTAGGAGATCAATCGTACCTTGATCAGTCAAGTCCCTGATGATGTGCCCATACCCTTACATAGTAGATTTGCCAGGCTAAGGGCCCAATAATCCCCATGGTTTGTAGATGGTACCTCTTTATGGAGAGGGATGACTGTAGCAGTGTGCCATTTTGGAAGGACAGAGCCTGTAGTAAGGCTGTGACAGACCATGGCACACAGATGTGGTGCCAGGTCTCTTTGTATGCCATGTAGAACACAGCCATGGATATGTTGGGGTCCCATGGAAGCTGTATCCTTGCCTGTGGACAATGCAGGTCTAACCTGGTCTGCAGTAATGCTGGGTGCCTGGCATTCATCTGCTATTGTGATTGTCCCCTGACGGGGAGGGGTAAATCTGGCACTGAATGTGTTGGAAAGATTGTGGTAAACATCTGTTGTGTCAGGATAGGAATCAGCATTGTGCAGTAACTCACAGCACTTGTGGTTATTGCTGTGGTGGTTGTTGATATAACTATCAAAGGCTTTTGTGACTGTAGTCAGTGTTGGCTGCAAATCTGCCTTCATAGCTGCCTATGGGTAATTCCATGAGGGATCCCAAGTTTTGTTTGAAGCTAATAAGGGAGTTCATCAGTCTCGGGACACCACCATTTTCTGCAACAGTGTCCTCCTTCTGTTGTACACTTTAGTAATGGTAGGGGACCAGCACAATGGCTTCCAGTGTTTGGAGGACAGTGTCTGTGTTCTGTTGGTTATGGCTAGTGCCATGCATCCATGTACATCTTTGTGCAGTGCATATGTGTATGATGCAACAGTCATGCAGCTATTTCCCATTGGCATGGGTACAGTGAAGTAATCCACCCCTGTTTTTATGACTACAATGTTAGCATCGGAGAGGTTTTGCAAGGTGGTTACCTTTGTGGGGGGTGTGGGTGAGATGTTGAGCTCCATGTTGATTACATCATGTTTGGATCTGACCAAGTAGGGATTGACAACTGTGGTTGAGCAACAGTCCCATATGTAAGTAATCAACACAGGTCAAAGTTGTTGCATCCTCTACTGGGGTTCAGTATGAGCTGGTCCAGAGCATTGGAACAGATGAGTTCCATGAAGAGTTGGGCCAGTGTACTGTTGCTTGACTACTTTCCCCAAATGACGGAGGGGTAGTTGAAGTCTCCTACTATGTCAGTGTTGGGTTGGACCTTCATAGATGCCAGGGTGTTGAGAAATGTGCATTGGCAGTCTAGGGACATAGCTGGGGACTGATAGCAGGCTATGGTGTGGATTGCACTATTCCCCAAAGTCAGTTTTACCAGAAATACCTCTGATGCATTATGCTGGATACTATTCTGGAGGTGTGCACATCCATTATGGATATGGACACAACATCACCTGTGGAGATGTGGTCCATGTTTTGGCACTGAGAGCTGGGGAATGCGTCATAGCCTGTTAATGCAGGGCTGCTGTCTGCTGCTTTGAACCACCTCTCCATTACAGCACAGATATCAATGTCTTCCACTCTGAAGAGTGCTTGGAGTGACTGCATCTTGACAGTTAGATGTCTACTGTTGAGCAGCATAACCCTCAGATTGCATACATGTCTAGCTGTTACTGTGGTAATTTGATTTGGAACACTGCCAAATAAGGCACAATAGGGGTGGCAAAACACATACGCTATAACTGGAAACCCATGGCTGACAGATTTAGGACAACTCTGGCAAGGCATTGAGGTCAATCAATCATGTTATCCCAAGCAGAGGCATACTGGATCCCCTGAGAATAACACACAACACTTAAGCCAATGTTGCAATCAATTATCTGTTGATAGTACTGCAGCATCATTCTGGGTGATGGCAGTATACTGCACAGGGCTATTGTCACACCTGCCTGAACCACATAATCTGAGTGTTCAACCATGTCTCTTTTTGTAAAGTCCAAGGAGGTGTGTCTCAGGTCATTCACATCCACATGGATGATGACAGAGTAATACTTGTAGCTGCTGTGGAGTGGCCGCACTGGGTGTGTCATGTGTTGGATGCTGGCACGGGATAGAAAGTTGGCTGTTACCTACTCCATAATCAACATAGTGAGTGGGACATCTGTGTGCTGTAGTACTGAGTCACCCATAATTACTGTATTGTGCAAGGTGGTCAGCCTTAGGAGCTTAGGTTAAGGGGCCCACTGTGTAAGTGATATATGTGTCCTTTGGCATGTGCTATGTCATGGTGTCTGAGTGAGTGTCTGTCTTGCTAGTGTGTGCTGTTTGTGTAAATGTCCATTGAGTGCCTCTGTGAAGGTGAGTGTTTGGCTTTTCAGTGTATGTCAGAGCTGTCATAGTGGGTATTGTGGTGAGCTATGTGGTCCACATGGTGTGGTGCAGGTGTTGATCTCATCCTCTTGACCAGCTAGTCCAGTCTTTGCTGGAGAGTGCATATTTCCACATTTGGTGATATAACGGTAATTGTCACTGGTCTGAGTGTTTGGAGTTTAGAGGAGAGGGTTGTCTGTGTACATGAGGCAGTTGCAACAGTGCCTCACAATGGAGAAGTGCACCAGGTTAATGGATAAAAACACAGAAAACTACACTTCAATCATGCCAGGAGGGGTGCTCATAAGTAGTAAGTACTGGGGCTAATTCCATGATGAATGAGTACTGCTGATCACTCCCAAGTGTGATACACTTATTGATACAATAACCTGTTGAAGTGCAAAGCTATAATTCTATTTGAAGCACAAGACAGAAAGAGCTAGCAAGATGTACGGGAGAAACTGAAGGCAGACTTCCTGCTCCTTGTAATACATTATCTCAGCTGTGCAGTTATCAGCACCTTTGGCCAGTTGTAAGTCCAGTAAGCTCTGTAGTGCATGCATTAACTGCATAACACTATAGTAAAAATAACTGGATAGGCAGAGGTTCTAATCTCAATGCTGGCAAGTGTGTGCATGGGGGGGAATGATGTACTGTGTGGGTTATACCATTTTGACTTGTGTACCACCCTATACACTTCCCCCCACCCCAGTTAAGTAGTCCTGTTGATGTCATTCACCTTAGAAGTACCTTTGGACTGTATGAACTTGTATAAGCTCTGTGATGTGTCTGATAACTGTGTAATGCCATAATACAAATAACTAGATAGGCAGGCATTCTATTTTCAATACTGGCAACTGTTTGTGTTTGTGTGAAAATCATGTACTGTGAAGGTTATACCATTTTGAGTTGTGTGCCACCATACTCATCCTAATTTAGTAGTCCTGTTGATGTCATTCACCTTACAAGTACCTTTGGACAAGGTGAACTTGTGTAAGCTCTGTGGTGCATCTTATAACTGTGTAACACTATAGTAGAAATAACTAGATAGACAGAAGTTCTGATCCTAATACTGGCAACTGTGTGTGTGTGTGGCTTATACCATTTTAATATGTGTATCACCTATTACACTTCCTCCACACTACTTTGCTAGTGCTGTTGTTGTCATTCACCTTAGAAATACCTTTGGAGAAGGTGCAATTGTGTAAGCTGCATGGTGCATCTTCTATCTGTGTAATGCCATAATACACATTACTAAATAGGCAGGAGTTCTAATCTCAATACTGGCAACTGTTTGTGTTTGTGTGAAAAGCATGTACTGTGAAGGGTATACCATTTTGAATTGTGCACCACAATACTCATCCTAATTTAGTAGTCCTGTTGATGTCATTCACCTTGCAAGTATCTTTGGATGTGGTAAAATTGTGTAAGCAAGCTCCATGGCACATTTGATAACTGAATAGCACTATAGTAGACATAAATAGATAGATAGGAGTTCTAATCTCAATACTGGTGTGTGTGGATCATATATTGTGTGGCTGATACCATTTTGAGATGTGCACCATACATGGCAGGTGACCACCTCCTGATGCCATTACTTTATATAGTGTGGTAATGGCATCTGCCTTACATGCAGCATGTGAAACCATTATACAGGCCATACCAGTCCTCTGTACAGATGTGTCTGGAACATCCAGATGTTTGGAACCTATTACTGCTCTGTCTGCCTTAACAATGCCCATGTATGTGATAAAGTTGCCAAATAGGCCACAGTGAGTGCACTGACACGTATGGCAGCATCAGGTATTATACCTGACTGAAACAGCATACTGATACAACATCTGCTCCCCTCACACTTGTCCAATCTTGTAGGTGCAATACACTAGTCCAGATGTTTGGTTTTACAAGTAAATTGCTCATGTCATGGGTCACATTAAAGGTTGGGAAAGGTGTGGACTGACATATTGTGGTCTCAATCAGTATATAACAAAAACAAATGGCATCTTAACAGGTGTGTGTGTATACATTTTATATCCACTGTATAGCAGTAATGTTTCACACATGTCCCTACCTTAGTCAGTTTGTCCAACACATTTTGCTGGTGTCTGTACAGACATTTTGCACTGACAGGTTGTGAGGTATGCTACAGGAATGTTACATTCTCTTCAGATAGGCCCCTGTGGTGACCCCTGTGATGCAATACAATAAACCCCACCTCAAGTGAACATACACATAAAGCAATATGGCTATTAGTCATAGTTGTGTGCATGGTAACTTGCATGCTCTCCACATTCCTGGGGTGTTGCCAAAGACCAACTGAACAATTCCATACTCAACAGCTTCAAGCTGCTGTTCCATATGCAGGCTAGAGTGACCTATGTAGTTGTGGGAGAGAGGTATTGTCAGCAGACTCACATGTGCCCTTGGTAAAGAATGGATGCAACATGTCTGCATATTTACAGTACAACACCCAATACTACACAATTTGCTGTCCTTCATCATAGATTTCCACTTTTGTGCATTAGAAATCTCCATCCACAACTGCAATCTGACCTGGCACATGCATGTAGATACTGTACAGATACAAGTATGTCTCATACAGTAGTCTACTAATCCCCACTGGAACCTTACCTACACACTCCTTGTCCATTGTGTGGGTGCCACCCACCTCCAGCAAGTGTGGCTTTGTACCCTGGTGTTGTACTGTGATGGGTGGCCCAAGCTTGGCAAGGAGCTCCTCATTTGGTGTCAGTGGGGGGCTGCATGGCTGGGCTCCCATCTGTGGTTGTTGGGTCCCTGGCTATGGCAGCAGCCCTTTGCCAGGCATGGTGTATGAGGTTGGAGGCATAATGCCACCCCTGCTCATATGTATGTGTGTACAGGCCCACCTAATTTACTCTGTGGACAGGGTCATTCCACAGGGTGGTCTTCTCCTGCAGGTATTGCTGGCTTTGGCCAAGAAGTACTGTGTGTTTCTATATTATGGCTTCCATTATCAGTTGCATTTCACTGGCAAAAAGGTCTCCCGCCTGAGATGTGACATTGCACCTGGTAGACACTAACAGGGAAACACATCACAGGACCCCATACATTTGGCAACAGTATGTCCGGTACCTGCACATGTACCTTGAATACCAGTAGCCAACACTCACAGCCATACCAGTAGCCACCACTCACAACCACATCATACTCCTGTAATCTATCAGCACAGTATCAGCTTGCATTGCACTCCTGGTCCTGATAAGTCATATTGTCCACAGTGAGGGCAAGTTGTTTGCATAATCTGTCATTCCTCATTTAGGTTTGTGCAAATGGATGACATTAGCCATCTTCCATACGGATGGTGTGTGGCTGATGCTGTAGCTTGGTGTGACTACAGTGTGTAATGCAGCTGGTAGCACATGCCTGAGTTCATGTAGGATGCAGATAGGGATGATATGACATCCCATGGATACTTACATGTGATACCTTTCAGTAGGCAATATGTACCTGCTCACTGGTGATGAGGGGAGGAGGTGTGGGTGCACTACATATCCACCTATAGTGATGCTGAGCCAGGGCAGGGATGTTTGCCCTACCCCTATCTGCATCAGGTTGCCTGTAGCTACGTTGTGTGTGTGTATTTGATCTGATTGGCTGCCATTACAGGTTGGGTTGGTATGTTGCCTCCGAGATTGCAGAGATATGGGAAGATGGCTTTGTGATTGCCCCTGGTGGATGTCTCCAATTTGTACACATAGTTGGCCTTACAGTAATCTACCTGTAACCTTATATGCTTGTTCAGACAATGGCTGAATTGATGTCAGGTTGGTTCCTGCCCCTACTTTCCCCTGTACATCCATTATAGGGACCAGATCTGTGGTTTGTGTAATGCTGCTGTCCAGCAAAGGGGATTGCTCTATGTTGGTGGAGGCAGGTATGATAAGTAAGGTATTGCTGAGTCCATACAGTCATGTATGTGTTCAGTCAGCTGTTTGTAGTGGGCATGGCCACAAAGTCATAACACAGCTGGAAACCTCTCCTGTTTAGTAATGATCATCATGCTTATTGTACTAACCATGGCTGTGTCAAGGCAATGCAACAACCTGTAGCTGTAGAAATGACACTCTTTTAGGTACACAGTAACTAAGATTACACACGTGTACAACCTGTACATCTGTTTTAATTGACATTTTGCATCCCATGTCTGTTTTCAGGAGGTGGACACATGCATCTGCTCATACTGACATGTGCATAGATAATACCTCACATACATGTATGTTCTATGTCGGTATGGCACACTGAATTCACACTCTTGCTGTGCAGTCATCCCTCTCAACCTGTTACAGCAGGACATATGTAGGATGCCATGCATACATGGGTGAAATGGGCAAAATCAGTGACAGTGTCTCAATATTTCTGTAACATACTTGATTCATTCAATAGCACAGTAGCCTTTGCACTGACAGGCATCCCCTGGAGGATGTCCAACAGTCATATGGCAGAAAGAGAGGGAAACAGCTAGAAGTGTGGTATTGAGGGTAAGAATTGTTAATGTTGGCAGTACGAGTAGTATAGGGACCAGGCTAGCTGATATGATGGCCAGGGGATGGTTGATATATTGTGTGTGTACAAGAGGCCACATGGAAGGGGATTATGGCTGGGTGTATGGTAGGTAGGTCACAACTGTGCTATCAAGGTATGGACTGGAGTTGGAAGGGGGTAGGGCTTCTGCTGAAGGAACAGTATGCCAACAGTGTTTTTGGAGTATGACATAAGTGTCTGATAGAGTTATGTTTCTGAAGCTGTAAGCTGATGGTTTATTGATGATCGTTGTTAGTGCATATGCTGTGCAAGCTGGTTGTGCAATGGATGAGAAAGTGAAATGTGATGGCTGGATGACATGGTGATGACTGTAGACAATGGTGGCAGACTAGTCATTGCAGCAGATGTCAATGGCATGTTGTTGAAGGGAACAGAGGGGATGGGGACTGATGAGTATGTATAGTGTTAAAAATAGTAGAGATGGTAAGATGGTAGTGGATTTTGCAGAAAGGATGGACATGGCTGTGGTGAATATGCACTATAACACAAGGAAGGAGGGTAGGGTGACATACAAGACTGGAGTAAGATGCACACAGGTGGAATATATCCAGTGTAGGAGGGCCAGTTTGAAGGTGATTGGAGACTATAAAGTGGTGACAGGGGAAAGTGTATTTAGGCAGCAAAGAATGTTGGTATGTGAAATGATTTTGGTAATTGAGATAAGGAGGAGTCTGGGGGCAGCACCAATGATCAAATGATGTGAAATGGAAAAGTATGCTTTTGAGATGGAGTTCAGGGAAGAGTTTAGATAGGCACTTTATGCTGAACTTCTGAGACACTTGCTTGGCCACAAACATCTGCAATAAGAGCTGAAGTTAAGTAAAACTTGCAGTAGTGTAATTTAGTCTTCTGTTAAGTACAAACTTGCAGTTTTAAAAGTACTGTATTTTCATTGTTCCTGTTTCCTAATTGTGTGTTTCCTTGAGAAGTGTGCTGTGTGTGTGTCTGCTATAAGAGGGGGTGGTGTTATCACTTCTTTGTTATCTGATATTTAATAACCTAGAGGGAGTCCTCTGTACTTTAAGTGCTAGCCATAAAGTTTGAGATATAATTTTATGCTGAACTTCTGAGAGACTTGCTTGGCTACAAACATCTGCATTAGAAGATGAAGTTAAGTAAAACTTGCAGTACTGTATTTTAATCTTCTGTTAAGTACAAACTTGCAGTTTTAAAAGTACTGTATTTTCATTTGTTTCTGTTTCCTAACTGTGTATTTCGTTGAACAGTGTGCTGTGTTTCTCTCTGCAGGTAGTTCCCCACCCACCCTGCCTTTCCTGTGTTGGTATTAGTGTTGGTGGCTCTGGAATTGCCCGCCCCTCCTGTAAGTCTGTATTAGAACACTCCTCCTGGGTACATCCCATTTGCTCACTTAACCGAGTACAGTGAGATCATATTCTGAGTCTAGTGTTCATTCAACTTAATACAGAGAGAAGATTTGAGAAGGCCAACCCACTTAGGTTCTTCCTTCCTCTCTCCTTGCACATAAAAAATTGCACTTTATTCATCTGCTTTTACTGTATTTGTGTTTGCTCCTACTTTATTTTGCTTTTCTTAAAAGTACTCAATTTTATTTATTCTGCTGCATTTATTACTGCTTGGTAGTAGCCTGATTAAATTGTAAATGTTAGTCTTTTGGTTTAAGCACTTGGGCTTCATACCAGTTGTTTTACATTAAGAAGGTTTGTGGTCTGCACTGTTGTGGCAGGACAGGTAGCTTACATCCTTCTAAGCTGGGAATGGCTGATTGAAGGCCCAGTGTCTGCTATTCTAAAAGTGTATTAGTTCTGGGTTAAGCACTTGGGCTTCAGGCCAGTTATTCTACATTAAGAGGGTTTGTGTTCTGCACTCTTGTGGGAGGAGAGGCTGGATTCTGCCCTTCTGAGCTGGGAATTTCTGGTCACAGGCTTATTGTGCCTGCTTATTTGAACTGTTTCTTTCTGAAATTGGTGCACCTTGTTGCTGTAGCATAGACCAGATTCAGGCCTGCTGAATCTAGCTTTGTTTGTATAACTTGAATACTGATCCAGGCCATCTTTTTTGGAAGAAGGTTCCCCTGCACCCTAGTAGCATCAGTGTGCAGTTAGAACTTGTCTGATTGAAGACTGCTAGAACAGGGCTCAGCGTTGAGCTTTTTTTCTGGTTAATTGGGTAACTTGTTTAAATCAGTTCTATTGTTTTATATATATATATATATATATATATATATATATATATATATATATATATATATATATATATTGCACTTTATTCATCTGCTTTTACTGTATTTGTGTTTCTTCTGACTTTATTACTAGGGTCATTGACTACAACTCTGATCTGCGATATATAACAATAAGTATCCTTTTCTGTGCATTTAAAGTGTTTTTTTATTGTATCTGCTTTATTTTCTGAAAAAAAATATATATATATATATATATATATATATATATATATATATATATATATATATATATATATATATATATATATCTATGTTTCCCACCTTTCTAAGCTACCATAGCCCAGTTTTTAGGTTAGTGCTGAAGTCAGGGCTGTGTTACAAATCCCTGTGTTTGCCCATACCTTACTTGGATAGAAGGAAGTTTCTCTGTTCACTTGTGAGAGAGGGGAGCTTTGAGCAGCCTATCTGTCCCTGGAGGAGTGGTTTCAGCCAATAAATTAGTAGTTTATTGGCCATTTTGGGCTAATTTCTATCTCTTTTATTTCCCTGCTATAAATACTGCATTTTCCAGGTTTTGTGCGCTGAGCAGTGCCAGTTAGCTAGGATAAAACTATTCCCGGCTCCACAAAGTCTCCTCTTCAATTTTTCCCTTAGATCTAGATAAACTTTCAACTTAAGCACTTAAGCCATTCATTTCTCAGCCCGGCACTTGCTCAAAACTTATAGCAAGCACTTATAAACCCTAGCACTAGACCCTCCTGTACTGTAGAGGAGGACAAGGCTCTCTATTCGACCTTACCAGCCATCCAGTGAAACAGTTCACTGTACCTATCCAGGCATGTCCAAAGGGCAGTTTCAGGTGTACTCTCCAGTCCAACTGGTGAATCTGGGCATTTTGATGCAATGTTACAACTGCCTCATGTACACAGACAATCCTCTCCTCCTACCACCAAACACTAATACATGCAAGAGACGCAATTATACAGCCAAACTGGAGGCTAAGCTCTCTCAACCCAAGACTGGATCAGACAGTCATGAGGAGAAGGGAAATACTTGCATCACACCACCAGTCTCACATAGACCCATTAAACCAGCACCGGCAAAAAACACACATAAATACATGAAAACATATTTGGAGGCTCTAAATAAAAATCTGCAAACCAACAGAGACCTTTAAAGCAAACAACCAAGCAACCTCCACCCCCCAAAATAAGCCATGAAACACATACTTTACAAAACCAGTGTGCCATGCAATCACAGCCCTTAAGGCAAAATAACATACCCAACATACTAGTAATAAGTGACTCTATAGTCAGGCACACTGATGTCTCATTCACTAGGCTGAATAAGGAGAAGGTTACTGTTAGCTGCCTGTCAGGTGCCAGGATCTGCCACATAACACAAGCACTCAGGTCACTCCAGAACAAGTACAAATATGATTCTGTCATTGTCCATGTTGGTGTGAATGACCAGAGCCATACCTCCCTGAACTACATTAAAAGAAACATGGAAGAGCTCTCTGATCATGTAGCCCAGGTCAGTATAACCCTGACCCTGAGTAGCATCCTGCCCTCACCAAGAATGATACCATGGAATAAAGAAAAAATTCTTGATTTCAACAATTGGCTAAGTTACTGGTGTCATTCAAAGGGGATTCAGTGTCTGTCCGCCTGGGATGACATGCTTGACAAGCCATGCTGCTTCACTAGAGATGGCTTGCACCTGTCACCCTTAGGCTTTTGAATACTGTCCAAGGCTCTTGCCACCCCCATAGTGCCTTTTTTAGGCAAGGCCCAAAAGACAAACCCACCTCCGTAAATAGCACAAGTAACAAAAAACTGAGGGTAATGCTACTCAATGCCAGAAGTCTAAACCTCATAATGCATGCACTCGAGGCACTCCTCAGTATGGAGAAAATTGATATATGTGCAGTAACAGAAACCTGGTTTAAGGCTCTAGAGAGCACCCCAGCACTACCAGGCTACAACTCATACCATACATTTTGGCCACAGAATCCAAACCGAAATACAAAAAGCAGGGTGTATCCATATTCATCAAAGATACCCACACCTCTAGGTTAGTGGCACAGCACAATGCTTCAGAGATCATCAACGTGCAACTAACAATGGGCAAAACTGCAATTCAAGTTGTAGCTTTCTACAGATCACCCACCATATCCCAGGACCCCCATTCCACATTTCTGGAAACACTGCGAAACATAAAGGTCCTACCAAACACCCTAATATTGGGTGATTTCAATTACCCAAACATTAACTGGGAGAACTACTCAAGTACTAACTCCCTTGCCCAACATTTTATTGAATTTATAAATTCAAATGCCCTGGTTCAACTGGTCAACACTCCCACCAGAGGTGACAACATATTGGACCTGGTCATCACCAACATGGGCAATCGGTGTTGCACACCGGAGATCAACCCCTCACTGGTTAGATCTGTCCATAAACAAATCACTTTGGATATACACATTCCGCCCCCACCCCCGGAAGAGGAAACCACTGTGAAAAACTTTTCAAAAGCAAACTTCTCGTTACTTAAGACTGAGGTGGAAAGTTTCAAAGCCCCCATGCTGAAGGATAACACTGTCCAAGCTGCAAAATCCTTTACTAATGCATTCTACGGGCACCTAAAGGAATGCATGGATCATGCCATCCCAAGCAAAACCAAGAGTCACTCCACCAAGAAAAGGAAACCAGTCTGGTGGACTCCTGCCATAAACATGCTGTACTAAGAAGGAGGAATCTAGTACAGAAAAGAGTAAAATCCCAAGAAGGGAAGACATTCCTGATCAGTATCAGCAAGAAATTATGATCCCTCATAAAATCATCCAAGATGAGCTTCAAAAGAAAAATTGCCAAGGACTCCAAAGATAAACACAAGGCATTCTTTAGCTATGTCAAAACTCTAAGTGGCAATGCTCAGATCTGCTCAGAGTTTGTGCAGAATGGCACAAAATACACTGAACCGACCAATATTGCCAACATCCTGGCAGACAGGTTCAGTGCAAACGTCACCCCCTCTCACTCCCAAAAGGGCCCGTAACCATACCAGAAGAATGTAGAGTCCCTGAAATCACAGACACTCAGGTTAAAACAGCCCTCTCCAAAGCCAAAAACACAGCATCAATGGAAATGGATGGTGTCCCAGGCTGTGTCCTACATGAGCTCAAAGACGACCTAACCCCTCACCTAAACACACTGTTCAAACTCAGCCGCTCCACAGCCTATGTACCCATAAAGTGGCGCACAGCAATGGTTATTCTGCTCCACAAAGCCGAAGCCAAAACAGACCCCGGGAACTATCGCCCTATAAGCCCGACTAGCTTAGTCTGCAAGGCTATGAAGCACATCATCATGGAACTCATTAACAGACATTGGGAACCTCCAAACACTGGACCCTACCCAGTTCAGCTTTGCTAAGTGTAGATCATGCCTCCTAAACCTGATGGACTTCTTTGAGACAGTTACCAAGACTATAGATGAGGGAAAGGTGGTACACACAGCCTACCGAGACCTTGCTAAGGCCTTCGACACCATTCCCCATTCTGGTATTATAGATAAGCTCACTAGCCTGAACATAAACCCCTACATCACAAGATAGGTTGCAAACTGGCTCATGGACAAAACCCACATGGTGAGAGTTGTGGGGGCTAGGTCTGACTCTAAACCGGTTACAAGTGGCATTCCCCAGGGCTCAGTCCTAGGACCCCTCCTGTTCAGCATATACTTCTCAGAGGTACAGGCAAGCACAGGAGAATTATGGCTGATCAGGTTCACAGACAACTGCAAACTAGGGGCTATAATTGACTCCAGCTAACAAAGACATCCTCCAAAAGGGACTTACTGAAATGGATACCTGGTGTCAAAATCATGGCCTCAAGCTAAATGCCAAAAAGTGCATAGTCATCTCCATTGTAAAAAACAAAGTATCCACAAACTACCTCATAGGTGGTAGTCCCCTAAATACGGAAGATGTAATAAGGGTTCTGGGGACCCAAGTAGATAGTAATCTCACCTTTGATAATCACATTGCCAAAGTGGTTAGAAAATCCTTCTACGTGGCCCACCTAATCACAAAATGGTTCACATCCAGATCAAAAGAGGTCATTGTGCCCCTCTACTCATCACTCATCAGACCCATCATAGAGTACAATACCCCATTTGGGATGTACCTTACAAGACACCTGCAACAGTTGGAAAGACCACAGAAGTACCTCACCAAGAGGATCACTGGCCTCAAACAGATGCCCTATACAGCTTGACTGAAGAAACTCAAGCTGTACTCGGTTGCATACCACCTACTCAGAGGTGATCTCTGCCTGACATATAAGGCCATGCTCAACCCAGAATTGATGGACAAGCTCCACCTAAAGAAAACCTTATCCCCTTGAGCCACATGCTCTAGGGATCTAAACCTCACCACAACAATAACTAGTATGTGCTGGAGGGATAGATTCCTATCCCAGAGACTTCCCATGCTTTGGAACAAGATTCCTATCTACATTATGTAGAGCTCCTCGCTAACACTCTTCAAAAGAAACTTTGACAAGTGGATGGGAAACAGAAAGTTTATCCTGGGGATCACATCAGTGGTTCTGCTGGACAGAGGCATAGGGAACTAATCTAAGGGGGCTGCGAAAGCCAACACATTCTGGCTAGGCTTATAAATGCCTTTGGGAAGATAGCCTAGTACTTACCTATGAACCTATGAATCTATGAACTGGGTGGCAGTAACAATCTAACAAATATCTAGTTACATACAGCAGAGCTGGTAAATGAGACAGCTAGATGGGTGATTGGGGTGACGTGGATGGAGGAAGCAGTACAAGGCCACTTGTTCATGGACTGAGGAAGTACTAGACAGTATACAGAGACAGAGGTTGGGTAAGAATGAGTTGGATTGTCAGAGAGCTGTGGAAAGTAGGCAGGAGTATGAGGAGATGATGTGCATGGCAAAGAGACAGGTGTCAAAGGCTGAGGATGGGCATTTCAAGGGTTCAATGACAGGTTGGACACTAAGGAAGGATGAAAGGAATTGTACCGACTGGCTGGAAGGATGTACTGAGCTAGGAAAGATGTGCAGCAGATAAGGGTGATAAGGGATGATGAGGTATATGTACTTACAAGTGAGGAGAGTGTGTTGAGCACATGGACAGTGTACTTTGAGAGGCGGCTGAATGAAGAGAATGAGACAGAAGGTTGGATGATGTGGATATGGTGAATCAGGAAGTGCAATAGCTTAACAAGGAGGATGTAAGGATAGCTATAAAGATGATGAATACTGGCAAGCATGTTGGTCCACATTACACACCTGTGGAAGCATGGGATTGTTTAGGGGAAATGGCAGTGGTGTGTTAGCCAGACTGTTTACGGATATCTTGGGAAGTGTGAGGTTGCATGAAGAGTGGAGAGAAAGATTTTGGGTACGGTGCTTGGGTATGGTGTTAAGAATGAGGTTGATGTGCAAAGCTGTGATATCTACAGAGGTATAATATTTACCAGTCAAAGCATGAAGTTATGAGTAAGAGTAGTGGAAGCTAGGTTACGCAGGGAGGTGAGGATTACTGGTCAGCTGTATGGTGTCATGTGTGGACAGGGCACTACTGATGTGATGTTTACTTTGAGACTGTTACTGGTGGAACACAGAGAAGGTCAGGAGTTGCTCTGTGTCTGTCTGGACTTACAGAAAGCATATGACAGGGTGCCTAAACAGGAGTTGTGTTATTGTATGATGAAGTCATGAGTGGAAGAGATATATGTAAGAGTGATACAGGATATGTAGAAGGGTGGTGTGACAGCATTGAGGTCTGCATTGGGTTTGACAGATGTGTTTAAGGTGGAGGTGGGATGACATAAGGGATCAGCTGTGAGCCCTTTCTGATTTGCAATGGTGATGGACAGGTTGACAGACAAGATCATACGGGAGTCCCTGTTGACTATGTTGTTTGCAGATGACATTGTGATCTGTATTGAGAGTAGGGAGCAGTTTTTGGAGACCCTGTAGAGGTGGGTATATGCTCTAGAGAGGAGAGGAATGAAAGTCAGCAGCATTAGGACAGAATATCTGTGTGTGAATGAGAGGGAAGATAGCGGAATGTTGAGGATGCATGTGAGTACAGTTGGCAAAGGTGGATGTGTTCAAATGACTGGGATCAACATTTCAGAGTAATGAGAACTATGGAGGCCAGGTGTAGAAGAGAGTACATGCAGGGTGGAGAGGGTGGAGAAGAATGTCAGGAGTGATATGTGACAGACCAGCACCAGTAAACGTGATATGTAAGGTCTACAAGAGGGTAGTGAGACCACCTGTGTTATATGGGTTGGAGACAGTGACATTGACAAAAAGGCAGGGGTCAGAGCTGCACATGACACAGTTACAGATGTTATGGTTTGCACTGGGTGTGACATGGGTGCACAGGTTTAGCAATGTGTATATGACAAGCTCAGGCCATGTTGGATGGATATGAGACAGTGGTGGAGAGGCAGCCTTACATCATTGGACATGTGCTGAGGAGGGGTGCTGAGTATATTGTGAAAAGGATGGTAAGGATGTAGCTGCTAGGTAATAGGAAGAGAGGAAGGCCTCAGATAAGGTTTCTGGATGTGGTGAGAAAGGACATGCAGGTGGCTGGTGTGAGAAAGCAAGATTCAGAGGACAGGCACAAATAGCAACAGATGATCCACTGTGGCAATCCCAAATGGGAAAAGTCAGCAGACAATAAAGGAGGATGTTGTAATGTCAGTAATCACAGATTTGGCAAAGTTTGTCTGACATAATACAACTCTATGGGTAAATGACTACAAATATGAGGCACACATATGGCCAGTGTGCAGAACACTGGATAGTTGAATGGTATGAGCTCAGTATATAACATGAAGTTCAACACACACATCTGCAGCAGTACTTTACTCTGCACATGCTCTGTATAGTTGTTTTACATTTACAAGACAAAATGTGTATCATAGTTATATTCAGAGGAAACACATGGATATGTACAACATTCAAGTAGCTGGCCTAGTCATTACAGACAGAGCCACATACTATGGCCATCAGTGTGTTCAGCACTTTAAATTTTTAGATGGGATGTCATGTGACTTACTGAGCTGGGATGTCATGTGACTTACTGAAAGGGTTATTTAAACAGTTTCTTGTGAATGAAGTACTTGTATCTGATGAAGTTTGACAATTTGGTGTGGACAAAAAGTGCTTTTTAATAAATTAATTTATTATTCCAGACGTGGTGCCTTATTCTTTGAGATTCTGCTGTTTGTTTTCTTGTGTTTCATTGGAAAAAACTTGTTGAGACTCACCCCCGGATTCGCAAATCCTCCATGTAAGACTAAATATGTCTTACTCGGAGACTGCAGTTGAACGGTATGATGTCAGCATGCCATGAATATTCATGAGGGCACACTGACTCCATTCCAAGTCTAACACGGACCATGCAGGAAAACAGGGGGCGTGTCCAACTGCTGAGCAGTCTAAAGGTCCATGCCCCTGCAAGTGTCTGAAATGTAAAATGTCAACATACAAGAGCGAGTCCGCTCAAATGTCCACGTACCCAAAACTACACTCCCTGACATTGTAAACCCCCAGCACAGTTATAAAAAGTAAAACGTTAAATTTTTTTTTTCTAATTCCCAATATAGCTGCCCGTATTTGAGCGTGTGTGTGCAGGTGTGCCCATTGCTTAGCTACAGTCAGCAAGTTAACATGGAAGAGCATAATAAGGAATGTTTATGCAAATTACGCCAAATAGCAATAGCGTAGTGGTAGAGCCTTCGCACAAAGAGAAGGCATTCATGGTTTGAGTCTCATAACTCCCCTTTCTATTTTATGTTTTAAATTAGTATATGAAATAATTCCTGACATATATGATTAAAATTCTACTAAAAAGCATTGAAATGGCCTATGTATCAGTGAACAAAATGTATATTTATAAAGGATCCTGACATATAATTGCCCGTAGTTAAGCAGCGCTTTACCCTGTGCAGTATAGTTGCCCGTGGTTAAGCAGCACTGTACCCAGTGCAATAGAGTTGCCCATAGCTAAATAGTGCTTTACCTGTTGCAATCAGTTTGCGCGGAGTTGCGCGCTGTGCCAACCAGTGCACCGTAGGGCAACATGGAGCAACATAGAGCAATGCTGCCTAAACACAGCCACACCCCCTAGCCTGTCTGGATAGGAGTAAAATAAAAAGCAATGACAAGGTTACCCGGGACACTTTGCGCCATAATCAAAGTACTGAACCACTAAGCCATGGCAGCTTAGGATAAACAGCCACTGTTAACATAAATATACCTATAAATGGTAGATTAACCATTGCTAAGCAGGTCTGCAGTCAGCCGAGAATTTTCAAAAATGGCCAATCACAAAAAAGTGCGGGAAATGCGGCATATTTAAGCCCCATAGGCGGGAATACTCGCCATAACTGATTGTAGCTCCCATCTGCAGTTAGAATGTCTGGTGCTGGAGAGGGTACATGCTTTAGAGCACAAGTCTAGGGCATCGAGGAGTCAAAATACATGGTTTGGCTCCTTGTCCACCGTCATGAGTCAAGACTCCTGCAGGGCCAGTTCCAAGGGGCAGAGTACAAAGCAGTGGCTTGGAACCAGTTAGCTCATGACCTCACCAGTGTCACAGGCGTTCCTCAGACTGGTGAGCAGGTCCATCACCATGATGCAGACCTGAAGAGATGGAAGCAGGACCTACTGAATCAATGGATACAGGAGGTCCGTGGGATGCAAGATGCCCCACAACTGAGTAGGTAGCCATGGAATGCAGTATGTACGACATGCTAATTTATGCTATATAATGGATAGGTATGTCTCAGTATCCCTTCATTTACTTCACAGCTGCAGGTGTCTGTGCTGTGAATCAGCAAGCCTATGCAGATAGGCTGCTAAGGCTGCACCACCAGGCAGGTTAGTAATTATTCTGCATGTATTGTTATATAAAATAGGTGAGAGAGCCTGAAAGAAAGTGTTGTAGCCCAATAATACAGCCATAAAATGCCCTGAATAATTCATCCGCATGTACTGTTATATAAAATAAGTCAGAGAGCCAGAAAAAGAGTGTAGTAACCCATTAAGAAAGGTAAAATATGTCCAGAATAATATCTCTGCATGTACTGTCATATAAAATAAGTGAGCGAGCCTGAAAAAGAGTGTTCTAACCTATTAATAAAGGTATAATATGTCTTGAATATGTCTTCCATATGCACTGTAATATCAAATAAAGGAGAGAGCCTGTGGAAAAGTGTGTAATGTAATTAATAAAGGTATAAAACCTGGAGTGTGTCTATGTCACTTACTTTGAAATGTTGTTGTACCCTTGCATTATACAAATAGTACTGTTTTAATAAGTGCTGGCAACCCACAGTTGGGCAGTCCCATCTAAAGTGGTTGATGGAAGTGCCAGTAGCTGTGAAGCATATATACAGTCCTCAACAGTCAGTTACTGGCTGGCATGCATAAGTAAATCTGGCACATGAGTAGCTTGTTAATTTGTTCCCCAGAAATGTGAGTGAGCTACACGAAATGTAGAGTTCTGTACAAATTTAACTGAAAATGTCATGTGAACACATCCAGATATGTAGATAAAGAAATATAAATAAAATCAATAAATATGTAGCAGTAACATCTGCATCTTGGACAGTTAGTATGTTAGATATAGGTCAGATATATAATGAACTAGCCAAACCCATTACACAACCTAATGCATGTTGGCAAGTGTAATAAACATGTAGGGGATATACACCTGCAATCAATAGGAATGTAGTGTAGACTAAAAGTACTTATAAGATGTTAATTGAGGTTTCTTTCTACACCCTACTGTATGTGCATAAACAATCCAATTCCACACTTCAATGGGTATGTGTAATCTCAAAACATTTGTTGGGACATATGTCCTATTGTTCTATAAATATCTGCATTCACTTTGATGCATGTGCCCTGTTCAAACACCACAATCATGGTGGCCTGCTGCCACCAATCATCCCTCCATGCTGTTGGAATGTCCACTGTTGTTCAATATATGCATGTGTTATGCTTGCTGTTCAACTGTTGGAAACTTGGTGTGTTGGGTTAACTGGAATATTACTGCATGCTGTTACAACTAATTTGGAATGCTGTTATTTATGTTGTAATTAAACACACCTAATCACAGAACGTATGGGAAGGCTGGTCCCAGTGGACCCACCTGTCCCTTCTCAGCTGGCGAGTGCACCTGGCACCAGCAGGTCCGGTGCCCAGCCCGGCCTCCCCTCCTCCGTTGGTATTGTGCCACCTCCGGGTGGAAGAGCTGCAGGGGATGGGGCTCGTCCCCCCCGTGCAAACGTGGGCGGAGAAGGACCACCTGTCACCCTTCGAAGGATCCGGGTTGTGGTGCGTAGGGAGATCCAGCGTTCAGTCGCTGATCCCCTATGCCAGCTCGAGGTGAGAGTGGCACTTTTCATGGTTGAGCCTGCCCATCCTACATAGCCCCCAGCACAGCCACCCTCGGGGCTGTGAAGGTGCATGGTGACTGCCCATGGGGGGGGATCTCAGTTCCAATGTTAAAATTGGTGGGCTCATGGGCTTGCGATTTCCAAACATCCATCCCCGTCAATTGTGTTCACCCACCCCATGTGTCATACACCACCCCTGTAAGCATCTTGTTTGTCTTGTCTGTTTACCTCCCCAACCTACCTCCCCAAATATACCTACTTTCTCTACCTCACTTTCCACTCTCACCTGAAAAAAAAGGCAATCTGTACCCACATAAAAATTACGCCCCATACATAGCTGCCTTTTTCGCACACATGTCCACTGGACATGTAAACTGATAATTATAATTGGCAGTACAACATACTTTGTTGTCCTCACCCCTATGCCAGGGGTGGAAGGTTTCAAATTTCACTCCAAATTTATTGCATATGCACAGCTGTTGCTGGTAAAGAAATGGGCAGCTATGGACCTTCCCTACACCCGTCCTGCACATCCCGAGCTTGTTTTCCTACTGTCTTTTCCTCTTTGTGCCCCCTTTTTCACCACTTTCCTATCTCCCCATTTTCTTTTCTTTCAAAGAAATTAGCGTGGGGTTTAGCGGGAGTAAGCACTTTTAAGCCGTAGTAAACGGGTTTAAGCGAGTGTGCTCATGTGTGCACTTAGCTAAGCATTGCTAAGCATTGCACAAACCTGCACAAACCCTCTTACAACTGCTTAAAAGTGCCTTAGTCACTCTGTATGTCAGGGTATTTGTTCTGCTCAGTAGCAAAATAAAACAGTTTGGTCAGTCTCGAACCCCAGACCTTGGATACACTAGACTGCATGAAGTACCACTAAGCCACAGCAGATTTACAAAAACTTGGTGCTGAAATAAATATATCATGCATTACAATGAGTGAATGTAAAGGAAAAATAGGAAGGCCATAACACAAAGCTTGTTCTGTGGATCTTTATCAGCAATTGTTGTGGAATTGCATTACATGAGTGTGATATGAGAATCAGTCATTCTAGCAGCAAATAATGTTACAGAGGCACTTTACAACCCCCACACAGTATCATAGCAGGACAAACACTGGCATATCTGATTAAGGCAGAGGCCATACTTCCTAACTGTGACTACTTTTCAGGGATGTCCCTGATTGTGAAACATATTTTAGCTGTGTCCCTCTGAATCCCTCTGAAAAGTACTGATGTCAGTCAGAAAGGTGGAGTATTACACAATGAATACTGACAATAATAACAGTAGACACTGCTTGTACTTCATAAAAGGTGTACTAAACCATATGCACTGCTTCACTCAAGTCTACACTTACTGTCTCTATAATGTGTAAGCTGTACCATACTTTTAACTACCTATCCCTGACTCCATGCAAATATGTATCTGAGTGTTTCATAGGCCTGGTAGAGGCACAACACACAGGCATATCAGCTATTCTGCTGTTACACACTCTGCAATTAGCTTTGGTAGGACTTCCACAAGCATACCCTTATGTAGGAGTACAACACAGAAATACCAAAGGATGTAGCCATGTACTGGTAGCAACTGACTGTAACAATGCCATTGTACCAGTGCTGAAAACACCTGTGGGTTGCACAGACAAAGAATAACAGTGTAACATCTGTCTACCATCTGGATAGGTTCACTGTTGGGAACTATGCAGACAGACCTCCTGCCTTGATAAACTAACAGGTACACACCAGTCCTAAGTCCAGTAGGATAACATTCACACAATAATACATAATGCTTTCTGTATGTCAGCATCCCCTCCCACACAATTAAAATATACTTGTGTGTTTAGGGTCTACCAAGGATGTAGGTAGGCATACTCAGTACTGGGATTGTCCAGTTGTCCTGAGAACCCTGTGCTAATGTCAACAATAAAAAACACAAACCCTGCAGAAGTGAGTACATTAATATTCACAGTATAACAGTTCACAAACAGTTTGGGCAGGATTCACGAAGCCTCCGTGTAAGAGTTAGCAAGTCTTACACGGAGGCTGCAGTTAAACGGGGTGATGTCAGCGTGCCATGCATATTCATGAGGGTGTGCTGAATCACACCCTAGGCTAACACGGTCCGTGTAGCAAAGTAGGGGGCGTGTCCGCATGGCGAGACCTGCAAAGGGACACGCCCCCAGAAGAATCACAGTCCCAAAAGGAAACTCCCACGAGCGAGTCCGTGGAAATGTCAGGAAGCACAACAGCACACATGCCCCTACAGACTATTAACCCAACTGAAATGTAAAACGTAAAAATGAACAGTTTATTTATTTTTTTTTATTTCAAAAATGTTTGCCCATAATTGCGCTCGTTTGCGCGGGTGTGCCCTTCGCTCAGCCACAGTTAGCAGTCATTGAAAAACCATATAAGCTCTAAATATGCAAAATAAGTCAAGTAGCAATAGTGTAGCGGTAGAGACGTCAGCCAAAGAGGAGGCAGTCATGGTTAGAGCCCCAACAACATCATATTTTTATTTTTAGTGAAATAAGTACGAAACAATCCCCTGATATATATGTATATATATGCAATTATAATTTAAGTACAATGCAATGAAATGGGCCATGTATTTATGAAGAAATCTGACACAATAAAAAAATAAAATATTTTATAAGTGCCCATAGCTGAGCAGCGCTCTAACAAGCTGAGTATGTTTGCCCGCAGGTGACCAGTGGTTTAACAGGTGTAATGAGTGCCCTGAGTTGAGCAGTGCTTTAACATGCTGAAAGTGTGTGCCCATAGTTGTGCAACATTTCACACAGCGTAATAAGCATGCTCATAGCCAAATAACGTGTTAACCAGCGTAACCCATTTGCGCAGAGCTGCGCAGCGTGCCAACCGGCTTACCAGCGGGCAACGTTGAGCAACTTGTATCAAAGCCACCTTTAAACAGACACACCTCCTAGCCTGTCTAGACAGTAGTAAAAAAAAAAGCAATGCTCAGGTTCGAACCCAGGATACTGTGCATCATAGTCAAAGTACTGAACCACTAAGCCATGACAGCTGTACTGAAACATGCAGTATTAGCATATATATAAGAATGAATGGAAATAGAAGCATGACAAAGCAGGTTTTGTGAAGCTGATACAATTCCAAAATGGCCAATCACAGATAAGTGGGAAAACGGCATATATAAGCCCCATAGGTGGGAATACACAGCATAACTGATTGTGGAACCTATTTGCAGTCAGGATGGCAGGTGTAGGACAGGGTAGTCGCTTTCGAGCACAGAGGTGGGGTGTTGAGGAGTCCAAATACATGGTTTGGCTCCTAGTCCATGATCATGAGGCTCAACTCATGCAGGGCCAGGTTCTGTGGGGTGCATATAAGGCAGAGGCATGGAACCGGTTGGCACATGATCTCACCAGTGCCACAGGCATACCAAGGACTGGTGAACAGGTCCGTCACCACCATGCGGACCTGAAGAGTCGGAATCAGGACCAACTGAACCGTTGGATCCAGGAGGCCTGGCAAATGCTCAACGCCCCACTACTGAGTAAGTATCCATGTAATCATGTATGTAAGGAATTATCCTAGCTGATATTATGGAGATGTATGTTCCAATATTACTTCATTTATATTACAGCTGCAGGTGTGCGTTCCTTGAATCGGCGAGCCTATGGTGATAGGCTGGAGCGGTTGTGCCACCAGGCAGGTTACTAATTATATTTCTGTAATTGTTATACAATATAAGTGAGACAACTTGTAAAAGAGTTCACTGTAGTTACATATTAATAAAGTTCAAATAACACTAGAAGAAAGATTCTGCTAGTACTGTATGATTAGATAAGTGATGCAGCCTGTAATCCAGAAATAAAAAGTAAACAAGTCTGAAATAGTGATTACCCACCTGAAGTTTAATATCAGATAACCTGCAGCAGCTTGACAATCAGTGGTAAACAAGCTAAAGTTAATAGACATGTGTCAAATACATCCTGTTAGAAAATCTGCCATATGAAACAAGTGAGTCTGTAGAAAAGGATTGTTGTAATCAAGTATGACATGTTAATAATGCCTAGAATAAAGTACCATCTTGAATTGTAAAAATAAAACAAGTGAGAGTGTGAGAAAGAGGTATGAATCGACCAAGAAAGCTGTTATAACTTCTGAATAAAGTATACTGCAGTCAGTACATAATGAAATGAATGAGACAGCCACAACCAAAAAGTGAAATGTTTGAAATAAAGTACTGAAGCTGGAATGTGTCTGTACCACAATTTGTATATGTTGCTGTACCCTTGCAATATGGAGATAGTATGGTTGTCTGAAATAATGAACATCCACAGTTGTCTAGAGCCATATAAATTAAATGTAGCAGGATGCTGTACCTGAACACAGCCAGATATGAAATGTGTATGAATAAAAATGCAATGTATATTAATGTAGCAGTAACAGTCCCATCACCAACATTCCTAAGGTTACATATAGGAAACTGTACTAAGACGTGTAGGGAATATATATCTGCAGCTACTAGAGATGTACAGCATATGTATATGTAGTTGAAGTTGTTAATGAAATATTTCTTCACCCTACCCTATATTCACAAATAATGCCATTCCACAACAAACTGGGTATGTGTATTCACAATCAATTCCTATGGACATTTGTTCTGTTGGTTCAAACATATTTGCATGTACATTGCTGCATGTGCCCCATTCACATATCCAAACCTGATGGCCTGTTGCCATCAATCGACCCTGCATGCTGTTGGATTGTGTACTGTTGTTCAAAATATGCTTGTGTTATGCTTGCTGTTCAACGTTTGGAATTCATGGGTGTTTGGTTCATGGGAATACTGATGCATGCTGTTGCAACTAATTTGGAATGGTATTGTTTGTTACTAACCCAAAATGTCATAAAATATTTCTAAACATAGGACAACAGGGAAGGCGGGTTCCAGTGGACCCACCTCTCCACCTCGGCTGGCGAGTGCACCTGGCACTAGTGCCCAGGCCGGAACCACCTCCGGTGGACCTGTGCCACCTTCAGGTGGAAGCGCTGCAGGGGATGGGGCTCACCCCCCTCTGCAAGCATGGCCAGAGTAGACCGTCCACTCACCCTCCAAAGTGTCTGGTCTGTTGTGCATAGCGAGATCAGGCACTCTGTGCTTGAACCCCTATGCCAGCTTGAGGCTCGGGTGGCACAACTCACGGGTGTCCCTGCTGCCCATCCTACACAGCCCCAGCACAGCCCCGTCCTGGGCTGTGAAGGCACAGTTGCAACTGCCCATGGGTGGGGATCTCAGTTCAACTGTTGCCATCTGTGGGCTCATGGGCTCGCGATATCCCAACATCTGTCCCCGTCAATTGTGTTTCCCCCCCACATGTGTCATACTCCGCACCTGTATGCGTCTTGTTTGTCTTTTCTGTCAACCTCCCCTACCTACCTCCCCAAATATACCTACTTCCTGTACCTCACATTCCACTCTCACCTGAAAAAAGAAATAAAAAAAAAGGGCACTCTGTTCCCGCAAAAAAATTACGCCCCATACATAGCTGCCCATTTTGCAGACATGTCTGCTGGACATGTGAAGTGATAATTACAATTGGCTGTACAACATACTTTGTTGTCCTCACCCTCTCTCAGGGGTGGAAGGTTTCAAATTTCACACCAAATTACAGAGATATGCACAGCTGTTGCTGATAAAGAAATGGGCAGCTATGGTCCTTTCCTACATCCTTCCTGCAAATCCCAAGCTTGTTTTCCTACTGTCCTACCCTCTTTGTGACCCCTTTTTCACCACTGTCCTATCTCCCCATTTTCTTTTCTTTCAAAGAAATTAGCGTGGGTGTGCGCGAGAGTAAGCACTTTTAAGCAGTTGTAAGCGGGTGTGCACTTGTGTGCGCTTAGCTAAGCGTGTGTGAGCAAAGATAAGCGACAGTGCACATGCGTGAGCTCTGCGCAAACCAGCGCTAACCCACTTACAACTGCTTAAAAGTGCCTTAGTCACTCTGAATGACAAGGCCTGTAGTCTGCTCAGCAGCAAAATAAAATTCCTCTGTCAGTCTCAAACTCAGGACCTTAGAAACAGTAGTCTGCATGACTTACCACTAAGCCATGACTGATATACAAGAACATTGTGCTGAAAGCAATATATCATGAAATAGTAGGATTGAATATAAAGGGAATATAAGGAGGCTATTACACAAAGCCTTTCTTGTATCTTTACTGGCAATTCATGTGGATTTGTATAACATTAGTGTGAGAAGAGAAACAGCCATGCTAGTCGGTAGCTAGTAGGTAATAATGTGACAGTAGCACCTTGCAAACCACACACACTATCAGAGCAGGATAACCACTGCCATATTTGAATAGGTAAGATGCCAGACCTCACAAATGGGATTGAATTACAGGGATGTCCCTGATTTGAAAACAAATGTTAACTGTGCCCCACTGACTCCCTGTGAAATGTACTAATAGTAGGCAGAAAAGTGTTTTGTCCCACGTAATGGTAACTGTCAACTATTGAAAGTATGCACTACGTGCATGTCAGAAATGGTGTATTCACAAGCACACACACATGTAGGTGTACAACCCACAAATATCAAAGGAGGTATCCAACTAATAACAGAAAGACAGTATAGCTGGTTACAAGCACTACATGTGCCTGCTTTCCATAACTGTTAGGACAAAGTAGAAGGTGCCACTACTGCTCAGGAGCAAAATGAAATACCCTTGTAGGTGCCAAGCCCCACACCCTGGCCAGACCAGACTGCATGGTGTACCACCAAACCACAACAAACATATAAGGAACTGCTGCTGAAAGAAATATAGCAAGCAGTACAAGGAGTGAATATGAATGGAAAATAGGAAAGCCATAGCAACACATTCCAGTAAAGACACCTAGCAGGCCTCCAAGGAATGAATGTAAAGGCTAAATAGTGAAGCCATAGCAACAAATTGCAAGAGCCACTGCAATAAACCAGTTACTCCACAAGTCCCACAGGAAAGCACATACTCCCATTTAAACAGTATTAGTATTATTAGGTGTCAGTTAACATACACACTGAGAAGAATAAACTGGAGGAAGCAATAGTCAGGTGTCAGTACAACATGCATGTCAGTGCCTACAACACAGCCTGAGATATGAGAGACATACCAACCTTTACGCTCACACAACAGTGTCCACATCATACCAGCATGGTCCCCACCTTGAAAATCTGAAAGGGCTACGCCTACCTCACCTAACATTTTATAGCACTGACCCGAAATCACAGTGAGAACTGCAATTACCACACAGCAGGCTGCTTGCAATTAGCAAATGCTGCCTAACAATTGGTGCAGAGGCCATCACATGCCCATCTGCATATACCTACAAAAGCAGCCTGTACTCCCAATCCACACGTGCAATATGTTCATTGCAACAGCCGGAGGGAGAGACAGAGAGAGAGAGAGAGAGAGAGAGAGAGAGATAGAGAGAGCGAGAAAACATAAATAAATAAAAACAAAGAAATAAAAAAAAATAATAAGAGACACAGACTGCTGAAACCACTGTAGTACAGAACAGCAGGCTACCAAGCAGCAAGCCATCAAAATTAGCAGTGTCCAAGAAAGGTAATGTAAACTAATAATGTAATAGTCTACATACTGTGAACCCTCCATATGTGTTAGCAGTCTGTATATAGATATATATGAGGATGTGCATAGGGCAGGGGACATACTGCAACTGTCAGTGAAGGCTGGACATACATATGTATGTGAAGGATGCTATGTGCACATAACAATGTAGGTTGTAGTGCAACATACAACATAGATTGTACAGTACTGAATGTTTAGCAGTATGTTAGTGTGTGTATTCGTATGTGTAAATAAAAAGGTATAAATATATATATAATATGTATATGTATGTATAATTATGCATGTATCTATATATAATGTGCATATATGTATACATAGATAGACAGGGATGTAGAAATAGATAGACCCAGAATGATACCACAGTACAAGGACAAAATTATTGACCTCAACGATTGGCTAAGCTTCTGGTGTCATTCTAAGGGGATCTAGCATCTGTCTGCCTGGGACGACATGACCGATTGCTGTGCCAGAGATGGCCTGCACCTGTTGCCCTCAGGATTCCAGATACTGGCTAAGACTCATGCCATCCCTATAGTGCCTTTGTCAGGCAAGGTTCAAATGACAAATACACCACTGTAAATGGTGACATCTGTGACAGCTGTGCAGTGACAGAGACCTGGTGCAAAGCTCCAGAGAGCACCCCTGCATTACCGGGCTTCAAGTCATACCACACCTGTTAGCCACCTAACCCAGACGGAAGCACTAAAGGCGGAGGCGTGTCCATATTCATTACGGATATCCACACCTCCAGGCTAGTTGCACAGCATAATGCATCTGAGGTATCCAATTGCAACTAACTCTGAGCAAGAACGCAATCCAAATCGTAGCTTGCTACAGACCCCTCACCATGCCCCAGTATTCACACCCCTCATGTCATGATACACTGGAAAGTATTGGGTACAACCCAACACCCTAATAATGGCCGAATTCACCTACCCCACCATTAACTGGAAAAACTACACCCGTACCAACTCTATTGCTCAACGTTTTCTATAATTCATAAATACCAACACCTTGGATTAACATATTCACACCACCACCACGGGCAGCAATATCCCACACTTGGTCATCACCAACATGGGAAACCGTGTTCCAACAAGAGGTCAATTCCTCATGGTTATTCGGAGATATGTTTCCACAAGGTAATCAGCCCAGACATCCACATCCCACCCCCAGCCCCAATTAGGCACCATCGTAACAAACGCCTGAAAAGCCAATGTCACACGCCCAGACATATGGCAAACTGCATGACACTCATGCAGATGGACAATAGAGGTATGACTGCTGAATCCTACAAATGCACTGTATAAGCACTACACGAGTGCATGGATCATGCTATCCATAATAGAACCAAGATGTTATCCTCCAGACAAAGGAAGCCAGTCCGGTGGTCCTGTGTCATAAACAAACTCTACATCAGAAGAAAGACACTGTTGCAAAAACAAACTCTACCAAAAACAGAAAAAGATAAAGACATTCATGCTGTAGCAAGGAAACT